>NW_018397266.1:643644-643816 GCF_002168275.2 Theobroma umbraticum
ATAATATTTTGAAGCAAAATAACAAAAACTTGGAAAATTTGAGCAAAGAATTCCTAAGCCTAGTGTGCTACTAGACCTTACCAAAAGACATGAAGCAATGTCTCCTCAGAATGACAGCATTAGCACTTTGCAATAAGTAAACATACCAATATCTAGAAAAGTCATCCATAAA
>NW_018397266.1:644431-646074 GCF_002168275.2 Theobroma umbraticum
CAACAAACCACTTGACACAAGATTCTTTATAACTTCCGGTACATAATAAACATCATTTAGCATAAGTATTCATCCATAAGTAAACATGAGTTCCATGGCACTTTTTCCTTTCACTTGTGTAGTGGAGGAACTTCCCATGTACAACATCGTTCCATCATTAACCACTTCCAAAGACTTGAAAAAACTTTTGTCCTTACATACATGCTTAGTCGCACAAGTGTCAATCCACCATGCTCCATCATCATGGAGAAAGTTGACCTCAAAACCATAGTCACAAACTTGTTGTTCACAACCTTGTGTTTTTTTTTTCTTCAAACAGTTTACATTCTGCTGGAAGTGTCCAAGTTGTTACAAACACAACTCTCTCTGATTTACCCCCCCTTTGGGTTATTTTTGTAGGTTCGGGCCCACCGCCACCCACTGCACACACACAAATACACTACCTTTACCTGTGAGTGAACCACCCCCCGCACCCTCTGGCCGTACACCCCCCCACTCACTCATAGCTCCTTTATTGCCTTTGATTTTATGAAATTTTGTCATTCATTCCAACAGATGTCTCTTTGTTGCATGAGACTAGTTTTGTTTGATGATTTGTGCTCCATCACATGGACCTTCAACAATCTCAAGATTCTTTTCATTAAATACCTGTCCACAGCCACACCACACACCCCACCGATCACGCCCATCCCAATGCCCGTAGTACCACACATACACACCACAGGCGATCCATCCGCAAGATGTTACTCTTAAATCTCTCTCGTTAAACCAACCCAATCGCTCGATCCTCCGCGACAGCGTCTTTTCATCTTGCTTGACTTCTTATTTTCAATAATCTTCCTCTATTCCAAGATGATTACCAAGGTCTTCGAGAGACATTTTCTATTTTTTATGTCTCTCCACAAAAGGGAAGCTTATCAATTATAGAAGATACCATAATAGCTTCATCCATTTCAAGTTCATATTGCTTAAAGCTATTTAGAATGCGTTCAAGCACATGTAATTGCTCCATAACAGGACAATTATCAACCTTTTTACAGTTATTGAAATGACTAACCAGAAATTTCTTCTTACTTGCATTTTCAGCCATGTATCTTCCTTCCAATTTGTCTCAAAGTTGTTTTTCACTCACTTCATTTTGGTACACATCAAACAATGCATTTGACATTCCATTAGGAATGTGTCCCATGCATATGTAGTCATTATTATCCCATTTTTGCCTTAAACAAGTTTACTTCGTTGATTCTTTATCATCTTTTTCATCCAGCCTTTGGTGAATCTAAAACATAAGCGACCTTGAGAGTCGTAAGTAGGAAACGCATCTTTTTCTACCATCAATTAAAGTTTCCTCCTTCAAAGCAGTCTAACTTGACAATGTTGGTAGCCATCTCTTTAAGGGAAGCCATTTTAAATTCTAATAACATAAAAACTAAGTCTTAAAATTGTTGATGCTAATGGGGTTTAGATGGAATTCAAAGAATTGGAAAAATTGACTTCAAGGTGAGCCTTTCAATAAATGTTATCTTTAAGACTTATTTCACCCCCACCACTCGGTATGCAAAGGAGAATAATACGACTAGCCTTAGAGATACAATGAAGCCAATGTCTAACTTTGCTTACACTTTACAAGAGTAGACTCTTAG
>NW_018397266.1:646173-646304 GCF_002168275.2 Theobroma umbraticum
ATTTGGATGCTTTTTGTAATTGATGGGAACTTAAGTGTTTATATTAACTTTCAAAGCATAGTGTTTTTCTTCTTTTTAATTTTTCTACTCTTGTTTTTGTTTTGCCTTGATGTATTGAAATGGTTGGCAAC
>NW_018397266.1:646314-647379 GCF_002168275.2 Theobroma umbraticum
TATAGGCTTGCAAGTGTCTTTTCTCAAGGACACAACACTTCCATCAAGGTTCCTCTTTGTCCAAAAGGCATTTTCGCATTTGCAAGATACAACCCTTGGATAAATAAAGGTTTCAATAATTACCTCATGAAATTATAACCATTCCTTTATAGGACACAATATGAAAAGATAATTTTTCATTTGAAAAGACATATTTTTATTTTGAAAATATGACGACATAAATTTATATCCAATCGGTTGATGATGTAATCAATTGTGGTGTATGTGCTATAAGGGCAAATATCAAGAAGTTCAAAGATTCAGATTGTTGGTGTGTGAAATGGATAGGCTAGTCAATTACGTGGAACAACTACTCTTGACAACTCATAGTCAGATTTACCATGTTATTGGTTATTAGTCATTACACCACATTATCAAATTCGGAGCCAAGGTCAAAATTGTGTATGGTAAAACATCTCAATAATTTGGAAAAGAATTGCTCTATTAAGTAAATATCTTTACGGATTCATTTCAAATTGATTACACCATCCCTTAGTGGTGCATTTTGGTCAAACTATCCCATCTTATAAATTGACACAAGTGATTTTAGAAGCCTCAACATCATCAGGAACAGCAATAGCAAATAGCCCAAGACAACATGGAAAAAGCTTCTTTTAGTATGAACTTTTTCATCTTTTTGCTATTTGCATCAGGTAAGTCAATCCCTCTTTTACTAATCTCATTTGTTAATTGACTTCCATGTTAAAAAACTATTAATGCATTGTAATTTTGCAGCAATGGTATTCTCAATGGTACCGAGAGCGCAAGGGCAACGATGCACCACTATAGCTGACTGCAAAGGGATTAAGTGCATAGACAAAACTTTAGAGTGCAGAGATGGCCGATGCCAATGTGTTCCTACTTTTGGAAAAAAAATAAGTTGTTCCAAAGACTTTGACTATAACAAAGAAGTGTGATCCTAGATGTAACATCCATAGTTGTGTTAATGGACAGTGCAGATGTTGTGATGCCTAAAAATTTGGGGCCGAGGTCAAAATTATGTATGGTAAAATATCTCAATAATTT
>NW_018397266.1:647479-648612 GCF_002168275.2 Theobroma umbraticum
TTCCTACAAAATTTTAAATATGATTGTAGAGATTTCATTTTCTAGAAAAGAAGTTATTTGATTTTCTAAAATTTTAAAAAATTCTACAATTTAATTATTTTTAGATATTTTTTTCAAAATATCTATTGAAATGAGTAATTATTTAAACAATTTGAATTCCAAATTGTATCCTTTGAGGACTCTACATATGCCTTTGACACCCCCTTTGTAGAAAAAAAAATATAAAATTATCTTCTTCTCACTTTAGTTTAGAGCAATGAAAGATCAAATACATAAACTTTGCGATATGATGAAAGAAAAAGAACAAAAAGGAAAAAAGAACAATCTAAGATATTTTCTTTTTTAATTAGGAGAAAAAGAATTCAAATTTTATTCTTTAAGTAAGGGATTATATACCAATCTATAAACCCAATGTTCAAGTGTATAAACAATCCAAATTTATTAAAAAAGTCAGAATCTTATTGAGCCATAGCTTTAGCTATATTAAAAGTTGCAAATCAATAATTCCCTGGTGCATATCATAACTGGGTGCTCCTTGGTACCCCAAAATGGCTTCTGTCAAAGGCATGGGGTTGGATCTTCGTACGGGCATTTACACCAGGTGTTTTCACAAATGCAAATCGTGCATCTTCTGCAAACATTTTTGCAGTCTCCATCATGATGGCATCGGAAGGAAACAACATTCCTTGCTTCAACTCCCTTGATCTGCCAATCTGCACCAACCATGTAGTTACAGCTGTTCATTTATTTTTTTCTGCAACAAATAAGAAAGAAATTGGAAAAGAGTTGCATATTGTACATTAAGGAAAGAAACCAACATGATGCAACCAATAACCAAAAGCATGACTAAGAAAGCCAAGCTGACTGAAGACTTCCCCATATATTTCTTAAGGGTTGGACTTGGATGGATTTATTTGGGTTAATATGGTGCTTGCTATAAGGAAAACCTGCCTGCTTAAAATGGCAGCATGTCCTCTTAAAAAGAGGTGAACTCTCTTCTCTCCTTTTTCCTTTTTTTTTTAACCCTAAACCCTAAACCAATTAACTCTAAACCTAAACCCTATCATTAGAATATGTAAGAGGATTGGTTCTTAAAATAATTATAAATTGTAAAATAAGAGAAATACGACTTA
>NW_018397266.1:648712-648805 GCF_002168275.2 Theobroma umbraticum
GTTCTTTAAAGTGTTTTGGAAAGTTCTATAATTTGATTAATTTTAAAGATTTTTGCCAAAATTATCTATTGAAATGAGTAATTATTTAACCAA
>NW_018397266.1:648815-648956 GCF_002168275.2 Theobroma umbraticum
TCCAAATAGTATCTTTTGAGAACATGTCTTTTGAGACTTTAACAATGCCTTTGATACCGCCTTAATGAAAAAAAGAAGAAGCAAATTTATCTGCTTCTCGCTTCGGTTTAGAGCAATGAAGGATCAAATACATAAACTTCC
>NW_018397266.1:648966-649156 GCF_002168275.2 Theobroma umbraticum
GACGAAAAAGGGCAAAAAAGAAACGAGAACAATCAAGATTTTTTTTTAATCGAGAGAAAGGGAATTCAAATCTTGCTTTTTTAGGTAAAAGATCATGTACCAGCTAATAAGCCAAATGCTTGAGTGTGAAAAATTATTCAATCTTAAAGCCTACTTTCTGAAGGAAGTAGAGTATAAGGAATTTGCATGT
>NW_018397266.1:649629-649764 GCF_002168275.2 Theobroma umbraticum
CCAATTGATTGACAATGTAATAAATTGTGGTGTATGCGTTGTCAAGGCAAAGATAAAGAAGTCCAATGATTCAAATTTTTGATTTGTGAAATGGATGGGCTAGTCAATTATGTGGAATAGTTGTTCTTAACAGCT
>NW_018397266.1:649948-650096 GCF_002168275.2 Theobroma umbraticum
TATTAAGTGAATATCTTTATAGATTCATTTCAAATTGATTGAACCTTCCATTGCGGTGCATTTTGGTCAAACTATCTCATCTTATAAATTGACACTGGTGATTTCAAAAGCCTCAACATCATTAGGAACAACAACAGCAAATAGCCCA
>NW_018397266.1:650106-650205 GCF_002168275.2 Theobroma umbraticum
GAAAAAGCTTCTGTTAGCATGAAATTTTTCATCTTTCTATTATTCGCATCATGTAAGTCAATCCCTCTCATACTGATCTCATTTGTTAAATTTCATGTT
>NW_018397266.1:650305-650493 GCF_002168275.2 Theobroma umbraticum
TCAATAATTTGGAAAAGGATTGCTCTATTAAGTGAATATCTTTATAGATTCATTCCAAATTGATTGAACCTTCCATTGCGGTACATTTTGGTCAAACTATCTCATCTTATAAATTGACACTGGTGATTTCAAAACCTCAACATCATTAGGAACAACAACAGCAAATAGCCCAAGACAACATGGAAAAA
>NW_018397266.1:650989-651267 GCF_002168275.2 Theobroma umbraticum
AAATAAAGTTTTTGATATTATATTATTGCCTGGTTTGAACTATGAAGCAGATTTACTTGCAGATTTAGGGGAGATGGATCTATTTCTTCAATCTTTTTACTTTTTAAAATTTTAATTTCATATGATATCTAAAAAAATTAAGATCCAATGTGATTAAATTTGACTAAAAAATGAAATGTGAACATTCAATGTAAAACAAAAGAAGTACAAAATAAATAGAAAAATTTGAAATGGTAGCCTTAATCAACCATATAGATAACACTTTAACTTATCCTAAG
>NW_018397266.1:651796-651954 GCF_002168275.2 Theobroma umbraticum
TATATATATATATATATATATATGTATGAAAGTGTGTTTTATCAGTGTACGGGGCAGTGGCAAAGGAAGAGAGCGATCAATTTTTATTTTTTTTATTTTTATCGGTATAAAATTGTGAATATATAAGTTTACCGCCCCTATTTAAATCAAATAACGCA
>NW_018397266.1:652054-653340 GCF_002168275.2 Theobroma umbraticum
AATGGGCAATCAAACAAAGTCATGGATCAAGTTTATGATTCGATTCGGAGTAAAAAATTAATTATTTTTAAAATAAAATTAAATTATAACATAAAATTTTATTTACAATTTGAATATAAATTTTTAAATTCATCAATATAAATAGATATAAAGTAAAAAAAAATTAATATTAGATTTTGACTTTATGTATTGTAAGTTGTGCTCAACATGCTTTCATATTTTCAAATCCATTAATAATTAAATCTATGTCAATAGTTCTAACAATTACTTTGTACCTATTTAATTTGAAAAAGTAAAATATAATTATTGAAAATTTTCAAATATTTTAACTATATTCTTGTTTAGCTTTTCATATTAACGTATACCGTATTACATAAGTGCTCAAATCGAATTAACAAAATAGAAGAAAAATCAAAGTAAAAAATTATACTTTTTAAGTAATTAAGCAATGCATCTTTTACTCCATATGATCATAACATATTACATATAATAATATAAAATATTTTAGTAATGTTAAGCTAAAAAAAATGAAGAGTTTTTAGAAAATGTACATATTGCCTAAATGCCCAAATCAAACCAATAAATTGTAAGAAAAATCAAAGTAAAAAACTATACTCTTTTGCCAATTAAGAAAGGCGAAAAAGAAATATAATTTGAAAATTTGAGTTTATTCTTTAAGGAAAATGGGTTTACTTTATAAGGAAAAATAATTTCTAATTTAGGCAGTTATGCAATGCATTTTTCACTCTATAAGAAAATTTGGGTTTACTTTATAAGGAAATTTGGATTTAATCTATAAAGAAAAAAGAAAAATAATTTCAAATTTATGTAGTTACGTAATGCATCTTTGACTCTATAACAAATTTGACTTTACTCTATAAGGAAAAAAATAATTTCAAAATTTGGGCCTAGAAAGAATTGAATTCAAGCTTCCAAAATTTAACTTAAACGACTTATCACCATGTCAAGCAAAATTATTTGAGATAAATTGGGTGACAAACTAATATATTTGAAATTTTATACCCATAAAAATAAAAAAAATTAAAAACTAAGTGGTGGTGGCCACTGCCACGTACAATGATAAAACGCACTTTTGTAGAATTTTTTAAAATTTTAGAAAATCAAATAACTTCTTTCTAGAAAATGAAATCTCTACATCATATTTAAAATTTGTGAGGGCAACCATCGAACCAAGGGTATTCACATCAAGAACTTAAGGTTTTTTTTGATGTTGAAGGTGAGCTAAATGGTATCTTGAAGCTAGATAGAATTAATTTACCTTATGT
>NW_018397266.1:653350-653439 GCF_002168275.2 Theobroma umbraticum
CATATGTAAGGGAGTATTACTCTTTATTTATTTTATCTCGTGTAAGCAAGTTAGAGTGCTGAGTTCATGTTTTTATAAACTTTAAGCAA
>NW_018397266.1:653449-654412 GCF_002168275.2 Theobroma umbraticum
ACTTCCCTTAGGATTTATTTACAAAATATCTCATGTAATATTGGAGGTAAGGTTTACGTCTCCCACCTCAATGTACTTTTACTTCCCTTCTTAATAAAATTTGAACATGTTAGTTGGCCCTGAGAGATTTTCATGGTTAAAATAAAAAAAATTTGGCATGGTAATCTTGAATTGAATTTCGTACTATTATGAGTGTATAAGATGAATAGGCTTGTTGAGCTTTAGTATGGAAATTTGGATTGAGATTTCTCTTTAAAGGAATGTCCTAGCCAATTAGGAGAGTTTATAAATGTATTTTAGGCCTGGGATCTAGTAATAATTTTCATACTAGAGAAATGTCCTAGCTAGGGAGGCCTTCTATTGATAACAAAGGGGAGGCATGGCCCCCCAAATATTTTAGTTTTACTTACATGTAATTAATTTTTTTAAATTTTCTTAACTTGGCCACCTCAGAATATTGTGAAATTTATACTTACTAGTTAAGCCCAACATATAACTTATAATCCAATATGCAAAGCCTATCATATTTAACAAATAAGAGTGAGTCTACTAACCCATACCCACTAAGTCTTAATATAAATCTAAGCCTATCATTATATGTTATATCTCAATAGTCCAACCCAAGAGCCTAATATGCTAACTAACTAAGCCCACGTTTTGGTACTTTGTGTTGTGGTATATATTCTTTTAGCTTGCATAAATGAACATACATATGTTTGTAAGTGTATGCCATAGAGCCAATCAATTGGGTAATGGATACAAATAGAAAAAATGTATAAAACCTTGAAAGGTTTCACTTTATCAAATAAGCTTTATGGATAACAAGTTATCATAAAACTAATTTGGATGAAGCCCTTGGATATTTGGTATATTGAATAACATTTGGTTACCTTCTATGTTGTTTGTCCCTAGCATTTTTTGTTTTGATCCATTGATAGAGTAAATTGAAGCTAGTGTTGGCTA
>NW_018397266.1:654422-655782 GCF_002168275.2 Theobroma umbraticum
AGTCGTATTTCTCTTATTTTACAATTTATAATTATTTTAAGAACCAATCCTCCTACATATTCTAATGATAGGGTTTAGGTTTAGAGTTAATTGGGTTATGTCTTAAGTATGTTAAATCTTTGTATTATTGTGTTGATTCATATAAAATAATTTACTGATGTGTCATTTTTTATTATATAAAAATTAATTTAATTTGTTTAAAAAAAAGAAAAAGAAAAAAAGAAAGTTCACCTCTTTTTAAGAGGGCATTCTACCATTTTAAACAGGCAGATTTTCCTTATAATAAAGCAAGCACCATATTAACTCAAATAAATCCATCCAAGTCCAATCCTTAAGAAATATATGCGGAAGTCTTCACTCAACTTGGCTTTCTTAGTCATGCTTTTGGTTATTGGGTGCATCATGTTGGTTTCTTTCCTTAATCTTAATATATAATATGCAACTCTTTCCAATTTCCTTCTTATTTGTTGTAGAACAAAATAAATGAACAACAATAACTACATGGTTGGTGCATATTGGTAGATCAAGGGAGTTGAAGCAAGGAATGTTGTTTCCTTTTGATGCCATCATGATAGAGACTGCAAAAATGTTTACAGAAGATGCATAATTAACATTTGTGAAAACACTTGGTGTAAATGCCCATACGAAAATCCACCTCTATGCCTTTTACAAAAGCCATTTTAGGGTACCAAGGAGCACCTAGTTATGATACGCACCTAAGGAAGTATTGATTTGCAACTTTTAATATAACTAAGGCTATGCCTCAATAAGATTTTTTGACTTTCTTAACAAATCTTGATTGTTCTCACGCCAGAACATTTGGTTCATTGGTTGGTACATAATCTCTTGCCTAAAATACCAAATTCGAATTCCCCTTTTCCCAATTAAAAAAAAATCTTGATTGTTCTCTTTCCTTTTTTGTCCCTTTTCTTCCTTCATATTGCGAAGTTTATGTACTTGATCCTTCATTGCTCTAGACTGAAGTGAGAAGAAGATAAATTTACATTTTGCTTTCATTAAGGGGGTGTCAAAGGCATATGTAGAGTCCCCAAAAGATACAATTTGGAATTCAAATTGTTGGTTAAATAATTACTCATTTCAATAGATATTTTTGAAAAAAATCTCTAAAAATAATAAAATTATAGAACTTTCCAAAACACTTTAAAGAACCAAATAATAACTTCTTTTCTAAAAGATCAAATCCCTCATATCAGTGGTGGATCCAGAAATTTGTATGAGGAGTGGCTAATGAACAGTTAAACAAAATCATGAATCGGGTCAATGATTCGATTTGGAGTAAAAAATTAATCACTTCTCAAATAAAATTAAATTATAACATAAAATTTTATTTACAATTTGA
>NW_018397266.1:655792-717003 GCF_002168275.2 Theobroma umbraticum
TCAAATTCATCAATATAAATAGAAATAAAGTAAAAATTAAAATTAAAATTAGATTTTCACATTATATGCTGTAAGTTGTGCTCAACATGCTTTTATATTTTCAAATCCATCAATAATTAAATCTGTGTAAATAGTTCTAACAATCACTTTGTACTTATTTAATTTGAAAAAATAAAATAAGATTATTAAAAATTTTCAAATATTTTAACCACATTCTTGTTCAGCTTTTCATATTAACGTATAACATATTGCATAAGTGCTCAAATTGAATCAACCGATTAGAGGAATTAAAAAATTATATTTTTAAGCAGTTAAGCAATACATCTGTTACTCCATAGGGTCATAACATATTATATATAATAATATAAAATATTTCAATAATGTTAAGCTACAAACAGCGAAGGGTTTTTATATTACGTCAACATTACGTGATATAAAATAGCAAGTGACATTTTGACTAATAACAATTAATCAATTGTTAATTATAAAAGTCTATTTGATTCAAAATAAAAATATAATTATTTGATTGAGCATAATAAAACAATAAAATTTATTTAACATTTTTAAAATAATTTAAAAACTTTTAAAATATTATACCTATTATTTATAAAAAAAATCCCATTATTTCTATTTTTTCACTTTTGAATTTAAATTATTTAACATATATTCATTCATGAGATGTGTGCCAAGGGGGAAAAGAAGAACTCTCTTGTCTCGATGCCTAATCCTAAGGATCAAATTATCTGCAATGAAATAATTATTATATAATTATTTGGAATAAAGTCTATGTTACATAATGTATAAAATATCTTATTTAACTATATCTAGAATAAGTTAAAGTGTTATCTATAGGATTTATTAAGGTTAGTATTTCAAATTTTTGTATTTATTTTGTAAGTTTTAAATAGAATGTTCACTTTTCACTTTTTTCATAAAATTTAATTACTTTCAATCGTAATTGTTTTTAGATATCATATGAAATTAAAATTTTAAAAGATAAAAAGATAGAAGAAATCATTCAACTCCCCTAAATCTACAAGCAAATCTAGTTCAAACCAAGCAATAATATAATATCAAAAACTTTATTCCATTTTAGAACAATTCATGCCCTCTTTTTGTTGTTGAGGCATCACAACATTTGCACTGTCCATTAAGACAGCTATGGATGTTACATCTAGGATCACACTTCTTGTTACAGTCAAAGTCATTGGAACAACTTTTTTTTTTTTCCAAAACCAGGAACACATTGGCATTGGCCATCTTTACACTCTAAAGTTTTGTCTATCACTACAACAGATTTGATCTAAGATAACAAATTTTTAAAATGTGCTATTAAAAATATTTTTAATAACACTTTTTTTTATATTTTTTAGAACATTTTTATGGATCTAACGTCTATATAAATTTTTAGATGATATGAATAAAATGTAACAATAGGAATTGCATATACTAATAAATGTTGTACTTTTTTATATTGCTACTAAATAAAAAAAAAGTGAAGCTAAAAGTTTAAATAATTACACTTTTTAAAATTTTACTACACAAAAAAATATGTTACTTGAAGAAGTGTGATTAAAACCTAATTTTTTTATAATGTATGCACCTAATTTCTTTGCAGTCATCTACAATCGTGCATTGTTGCCCTTGTACTCCCGGTACCATTGAGAATACTACTGCTACAAAATTACAATCAATCAATAGTATTATAATTAAATTTAACATGAAAGTCAGTTAACAAATCAGATCAGTAAGAAAAGGATTGACTTACACAATGCAAATAGCAAAAGGATGAAAAACTTCATGCTAGCAGAAGCTTTTTTCATGTTGTCTTGTGCTATTTGCTAGCTGTTGCTGTTCCTAATGATGCTAAGGCTTTCGAAATCACGGTTGTCAATTTATAAGATGGGTTTGACCAAATGCACCAGAAGGGAAGGTGCAATCAATTTGAAATGAATCTGTAGTGATGTTTACTTAATAGAGCAATTCTTTTCCAAATTATTAAGATATTTTACCATACATAATTTTGACCCTAGCTCCAAATTTGATAATGTGGTGTAATAACTAATGGTCAATAACATAGTGAATCCAACTGAGCTGTCAAGAGTAGCTGCTCCACGTAATTGACTAGTCCATCCACTTCAGACACTAAAAATCTGAATCTTTGAACTTTTTTATCTTTGCTCTTACAGCACATACATCACAGTTTATTATGTCACCAACCGATTAGATAGAAATTTATATTGGTGTATTTTTAAAATAAAAAATATCTTTTTAAATGAAAGGTTATTTTTTTATATTGTGTCTTATAAATGAATGATTATAATTTCAAAAGATAATCATTGAAACATTGCTTTATCCCAAATTTATGTCTTACAAATGTGAAGATGTCTTTTAAACTAAAAGGTATTTTGATGAAAGGGTTCCATCTTAAAGAAAAAGACACTTGTAAGTTTATATAAAGAACTTGTTGCCAATCATTTCAATATATCAAAACAAAAAACAAAACAAGAGCAAAAAAATTAAGAGTAAGAAAAGTTTTATATTCTAAAAATTTACATAAACACTTAAATTCTCATCAACTATAAAAAGCATCTAAATTCCTTATAATTTACTTGTTGTAGAAAGTAGGTTTTAAAGCTGGACAACTTTGCAAACTCTCGAGTATATTTAGTGATATACTCTCGTAAAGTTTATGTTTACATAATATATAAAATATCTTTTTTTCTATATAATTAATTAAGGTTAGTATTTGAAATTTTTATATTTATTTTGTACATCTTCCGTTTTAAATTGAATGTTCACTTTTCATTTTTTAAGTAAAATTTAATTACTTTCTATCTTAATGTTTTTTAGATATCATAGGACATTAAAATTTTAAAAACTGAAAAGGTAGAAGAAACAGATTCAACGCCCATAAATCTGCAAGCAAAATCTGCTTCATAGTCCAAACCAAGCAATAACATAATATCAAAAACTTTATTTCATTTTAGAACAATTCATGCCCTCTTTTTCGTTGTTTAGGGATCATAACATTTGAACTGTCCATTAACACAGCTATGGATCATACATCTAGGACCACACTTCTTGTTACACTCAAAGCCATTGGAACAACTTATATTTGTTCCAAAATCAGGAACACTTTGGCATTGGCCATTGATGCAGTGTAAAGTTTTGTCCATACACTTGATTCCTTTTTGAGCAATTTTTGTATGGTGCAGCATCCATTGATCTCTTGTGAATAGCCGCGAATTTCTTTTTGTACGGTAAATCTCTTGTAGTTGTACAGGTTGTCACATATCCAAGTCAAATTCAGATGCCATAAGTTCCTCCTAAACAAGTTAGAGACTCCAAATGCCATCCTGGTAGTTGAGAATAATAAAAATCGTTTTTTTAAAAAAATAGAAAAATTATTTTCAAATTATTGAGATATTTTACCAAAGTTTCACATGGTGAATCCGACTATGAGTTATTAAGAGCAGCTGTTCCCATTTCACACACTGAAAATCTGAATCATTGAATTTTTTTTATTTTTGCCCCGACTGCACATACACTACAACTTATTACATCATCAACCGATTAGAAATTTATTTTCTCCGACCCTAGACCCAGTTGTGAGCTTTAATCATCTAAACATAACAAAACAGGGCTGCGACTGGGGTTAATCAATAGTTAGAGGTTAGCAGATACATATCTGGCTCTAGTAAATTGCTAAAAGCCTATCAAATACAATGGGCAGAAGCAATGGAAAGAAATCCTGTCAATTATTTTGCATTTCCAAAAACATCAGTGTATTTGAGACAAAATTTATTTCAATTAAAAAAAAAAGTAGTTGTTTTCACCGTGACAGTAAGAAGTGGTGATTTGTTGCCAAAATGGACATTATAGCAACCATGATGGAAATAGCAACATTGGTTTTGAAAATAATATTATTAAGTAAATGTAAAGAGAGGAAAGATATATACTAACAAGACATAATGACCTAGATGAAAATAAGGAAAGCTGCATCGCAAGAAGGAGCTTGTGTTACTGTTTGGGTTTCTTGCTGTTATGAACTTAGGTGCAGAAAGAAAATTCTTCAATAGCTTGCCACTCTGCTAACCATTTTTTTTTTTTATAAGAACCGAAACTTTTTTTTTTTCTGAAAAGTTAATTTCCTTTCATCATGACAGGGGAACCCGTGCAATTTACAAAAGAAAATCTGACTTGAGATAAAAGTCTGATCACAAAATATACTGGCATACAAAAGTAATGCCAGTTAGAACCAAGAATCTGTACAAGGCGAAATATATCCCCTTATACACTGTACGTAAATTTTCCAAGGAGCCAAAAGCAATTCATTACGAGTCCATTGTCAGTAAGTAGTGGAAACATCAGCATTGACCTGTTTCCATTCCTTCCTGTCCCTGTTACAGAGCAAAACATTATTCCATCCAATAGATATTATCGCATATGCACACAGGCAGCAACCTCGTAACAATTCTCAAAATCAAATAAAAGAACCAGCACATAATGCTCAAGAAGAAAAGCTGGAAACTCACATAGTATCATCCGAGCAATAAGTACTGACTGGCGGAATACCATCAAATGCGATTTGGAAGGTCACTAGCTACTCACTGTCACTATTCACTAGCAATTTTTGACAATGTCTCTTTGTTTTCTGTTTCGATTATCACCTTTTTTTAATTTACCCAAAAATAAAATGTTTGTGAATTTGTTTTCCTTGATGTTCACTTGTGCAACTTACTTCTTCTTGCCAAGCAGCAACACAATGCCAAGAATCAAGCATGGTACTACTAAAGCCTGGATGTGCAGGTAGTTGTGGAGATGTTGATATTCAATACCCATTTGGAATAGAAGCCGACTGTTGCCTGAATGAGTGGGTCTGAGTAGCTTGCAACGCAACCCCCCATGTGCCAAGGCCTTTCATCGGTGTTTCGTTGCAAGTTACTCTGAACCACTCATTCAAGTAACAATTGGCTTCTATTCCAAATGCGTATTGAATATCATCAACTTGCTGTACATTCATACTTTAGAGGTACTACACCTGATTCTTGACATTGTGTTGCTGCTTAGCAAGAAGACGTAAATTGCACCAAGTGAACAGTAAGGAAAACAAATTCACAAACTTTTTTTTTTGGTAAATTAAAAAAATGAAAATCGAAGCAGAAAACAAAGGGACTTTGTCAAAGAACGAATTCACCTGTGCACATCTTCACTTCTGTATTGTGTTCTACAGGATCAGTGGCAGCTCATTTTGCTAGGCTGTTGTGGGAAGGAACATGTGTTTTCAACGGATACAGGGGTGCTCCCACATTTTGGTGACAGGAGGAGGGGAACTAGGTACGAGGCTGCTGGTTTGTTTTAGTGGATTAAGGGCTTTTGATGGACGCAAGTGGGAGTTAAACTTGGATGTTGGGTGGTAGATCAAGGTTCTTATGGCTGAGTTGGTGAATTCATGAAGCTGTGATTAATTCCAAGAAGAGATGCCAGTTTCAAGCCAGGATTGACGACGCATGGCGCAGAAAGAGGGAGGTCGAGAAAGACAGGAATAGGGGGATTTGAGCGATGAAGGTGGGAATATAGAGTAAAGCTAGTTTTGCAGGGATTTTAGGTGAAGGTGAGTCAATTTTGAAGCGAATGGAGGAAAGGATAAGGACAAGCTTTTCATGGCAGCTACTCTAAGGGTTAAACCGAACACTCTTTGTTTCAAGAGACTGAATGTAGCACTTATGTGAGACGATGGTTACTGGATGGGCATTGTAATTTGTTAAACGAGCAGAATTGTGCCAAGGTGTTGGGCTGAAACTTTCTGTTTTGTGAATACGTGTTGCTACTTTGCAATTAGAATGGGAGGGATTCATTTAAGGTTGTGTTGTATGGGGCAGATTTAAGGGTAATTCTTATATAGGGGGCTGATTTTACCGTAAACTTTTGTCTTCCTACGGAGGGTTACTATTTTAAAGGTGACCCCTTTTTTAATGAAAAGACTTATAAAAGGAAAAAATAGATCTGGAAAGCAAGCTACATATTCCAAATTTTTAATAGCGGAAAGTCTATAGTTAATTGCCCTGCTCTTTGATAAACTATTCAGGCCACCGAATTTGAATAATGGCAAGGAATGTTGCTTGGCCCTTTACAATGTGTTTTGTTAAAAAAGGAAGGAAAATGGGGGTGTCAGAGAACCCGAGGAGATAAAATCAAATGGTAAGACACAAGGCTGGAACAGTCAAGGGCACTCTAATATTGCAATAAGTCTCACCTATGACTCAAACATTTCTACAGCTAGCTTAATCAAGTTAAATTACAACGAGACCATATTTATGACCAATTAAGAATAGAAATTATTGAGTTTTGAATCAATTAGAATTCAAAATTTTATTTGATAAAATTTTAGTTTATGCGTAATATCATGTACAATATTACGTAAATAGAAAAAAAAAAGGAAAAAAAAAGTAAAAAAGGAAAACACATAAATAGACACATAGTCTTAGCTGGCAGGGGTAGCATTGAGTAGGGGCTTAACTAGGGTGGTAGGGGGTAGCAATGAGGAATAACGACCATAAATGGCAAAAAGGTCGTGCGGTAGAGACAATTAAGTTTTTCTTCGAACAGTTTTTCTCTCGTCTATTTGCAGTATTTGTGGTATGGGCTTATCGTAGGACAAACCTCCCAAAATTGTTTATGGAACCTCCTTGCCCTAGTCTGGGCCACTACTGCACTTGGCTTCCAAAATTGGTGCGGCAGAGGGTTTGTGTTGTTGCAGATCAGCTTGATCCAACTCTTTTTCGACTGGCAACCAATAGCAAACACCGATCTTGAAATTACTCACTAACCACCCTTTGGACGTGCATTTCAGTTCACAGTCAATGGTTCGAGTTGAATCTGCTTTGTTTTCCATCACTCTTTCTATTTCAAGAATGAAAACCATCTAGGAGATATGGCAATGACTTCTGTTGATTCTCACAAGTAAAAAGAGTGATGGAAAATAATTAAAGATGATGCAACTCTTATCAATATTGCAAATAATGTGCCTGGATGTGCCTCAAATAGAGAAGAAATCTCTGGTCCTGATCTCTAATCCTAACCCAAGGATCAAATTACGTGAAATGAAATAATTATGTGGAATAAAGTCTACGTCTATATCATGTATAATATATCTTGTTTAAAGATACCTAGAATAAGTTAAAGTGCTATCTATATGATTTCTTAAGGTTAGTATTTCAAATTTTTATGTTTATTTTAGGCTTCTTCCATATTAAATTGAATGTTCACTTTACATTTTTTTAGTCAAATTAATTAATTACTTTTGATCATAATTTTTTGTAATTTGATCAAAAAAATTGACAGCAAACATTTAATTTGAAATAGAAGGTGTATTTTTCAATTCTTTAATAATGATTAAAAGAAAATATATTTGTCTTAATATCTTTTTTAGCTTAACTATTTGTTCCATTTGACGTGATCATAATTTCTTTTTTAAATTCAAAAAAAAAATTTTGATAATAATTTGATTAATTGAAAGAAAAGGAGGTATGAAAAAACAAAAGCCAAAAAAAAAAAAAACCCAATGAACTTTATTTTGCAAATAATGAAAATGAAACAAGTTTTCAGGCATTAACACCCATAGAAACAATTGTCATTTAAATACTTCTTATTGAGATGAATACAACTGATTCCTTCTCACATTTTGATTTCCCATTCATGGGGAAAGATTTAAATGTATCTACATATAATTACCATTAAGAAAGCACAATACATGTTAAATTGAGTCAATAATAATATTTAACTTAAGCCAATGTATGTATAATTGGAAAATATAATAACGTCAAAGTCTCAACACTGTGTATTCACTTATTTCTTTGCTAATTTTGGTACATTTTCCATACTGTAATTTATTAAATTATTGAAGGAAGGACCTCAATTTTAGTCCTTCTGACATATGGAACCATATGCTTTCACGCACCATACGAACGGAGACCAATGCCGTTGAGACACTTATGTTTCTGCAACCTGGCGGACAAACCTTGGCGCAGTCCGGATCACTGCTGCACTTGGATTCCAATATTGGTACGACAGAGAATTGTGTTTCGACCTGACCTGATCAGCTTGATCCTACTCTTTTCGGCTGCAAGCAATAACAAACACAGATCTTGAAATTACACAGTAATCTTCCTTTGGGCATTTCAGTTCACAGTTGATGTCTCGAGTTGAATCTTCTTCATTTTCCATCACTCTCTTTACTTCAGAAGATATGGCAAAGACTTGTTTGGATTCTCCAAGTAAAAAGAGTGATGGAAAATAAAGAAGATTCAACTCTTATCAATATTGCAGATAATGAGCCTCAAACAAATGTATTTATGGAGTTCAGGAAGGAATTTTAGGCTTGTAGTTTGGTATGGTAATCTTGAATTGAATTTTGTACTATTATGAGAGTATAAGATGAATTTATAAATGAATTTTAGGCACGGGATTTGGTAATAATTTTCATCCTAGAAAAATGCCCTAACAAATTCAATTACAGCCACCTGTGGCACAAATGTGAATAGCCACATGGCATGTGGCCAAAAGAGAGAAAGACTTTTTTTT
The DNA here is from genome assembly GCF_002168275.2 of Theobroma umbraticum. Taxonomy (NCBI): domain Eukaryota; kingdom Viridiplantae; phylum Streptophyta; class Magnoliopsida; order Malvales; family Malvaceae; genus Theobroma; species Theobroma umbraticum. The sequence continues at coordinate 664,379 of NW_018397266.1, forward strand.
TTTTTTGGTTTAATGAAAGCAAATTGAATATTTGTGTTAATGTAATGGCTTGCGTACGTAATCCTGTTTGAAGTCTTTAGCCTTGAATACGGGCAGAAGACTTATGCCTGTCAAATCCATATTCCATACAAAGTAACAATTATACCTCCCAATTGCAAAGTGTACATCTCTTCCCACTACGGGAGCACCTGCTGGGTACCTTTATTATTACAGCCAAATAAGAGAAAGCATTGCCTGAAACAAGAAGACAACTCAACGATGAGCAAAGAATACATTGGGTGAAATGGCAAAAATTGACATAAGAAAGATGCTTCGGGTCCTGAAAGCTAAGAGATGAATTGGAACTAGGTTGTTTTTGTTCGGTTTGCTAGATCTGATTTAATCTGGTTGCTTTGGGATGACCCTTGTCCGTTGATGTCTTATTGTTCTTGTTTGTCTGAGTTTGCAGGGTGATTCTAGTAGCAACCAGATTAGGTGCTTTCCTTGTTTATTTACGGAACATGTCATGACAGGGAGTTTTGAATTTTGCTGATGTTGTTCCCACTGCTACCAAGAGTGAGTAGCATTTTGTTAAACTCTCTTTATTATTGAATCCAATTCTAATGCCTTTCCCAAAAAAAATAAAAAATGCTGGGGGTATGGGGTTTCGTGATTTGCAAATGATGAATAAAGCTTTGTTAGCAAAGCAATGTCGGAGGATGATGGTGAACCCGAATGCTTATTGGGTACAACTTTTAAAACGTATATATTTTGCAAAGGATTCTGTTTTCAATGCTAGAAAAGAGGCAAGGGCATCATGGGGCAGGTTATGGGGGGAATGATACTGACATATGGCGAGACAGATGGGTTCCTAACTACGACCTTATTGGCTTGGATGAGAGTGATGAGGGTAGTAGTATGCCTAAAATGGTTTCAGATTTGATAAATAAAGAACAGGGTAGCTGGCAGTTGGCTTTTATTCAAGGAAAATTGTGTACTGAGGTGCTGGAAGCTAATGGAAGAATGCTAATATGCTATGGCCTATGGGGAGGGATAGAGTGGTGTGGCCTTTACCAACAAATGGTAAAAACCGAAAGCCGGTTGGGTAAAAGTCAATACTGATGGGGCATACAAAAATGATATTAAACTTGCTGCTGTTGGAATTGTGATTAGAAATGATGTAGCGGTAGGAGGTGGAGGGAAGCTTGTAAGTGCGAATTCAAGCCTGGAAACAGAAGCGATGGCTGTCAAAGAAGGGATTCAATTAGCTAGGGAGCAGAAATTTATGAACGTTGTGGTTGAAATGGATTCGGAAATTCTTTACAAGAATATTAAGGCATAAAATAAAATATTGGATTGGAGGATTGCGCCTCATGTGCAAGATAAAACAGTGTGTTTTAAATATTTTAGAAAAATTGAGTTTAGACAGGGCATCAACTCAGTTGAACAAGGGGATGTGATCAGAAAATTGGATTGAATTTATTCCATCCTCCTTAGAACACATTCTTAACAAGGATGGCCCTTTCAGCTCCAGTGTATTTTGTATGGATAGGTGCATATAGGGTTGGTTCCATCTCATTGACAGGCCCATCCAATCCACAGAAAATCCATTTCACACACCACAAATCTGAATCACTGAAGTTCTTGATCTTTGCCCTTTCTTCAATTGCATCATCAAGCTATTGGATAGAAATTTATTTTCCCCTAGGCCCAGTTGTGAGCCTTATTCATCTAAACATAACAAAACATGGCTGCTACTGGGTTAATCAGTAGTTAAAGAGTAGCAGATGCATGTCTGGTTCTAGTAAATTGCTAAAAGTCTATAAAATATAATGAGCTGAAGCAATGGAAAGAAATCCTGTCAATTATTTTGCATTCCCAAAAACATCAGTGTATTTGAGACAAAATTATTTCAATTAACAGCAGAAGTTGTTTCCACTGTGACAGTAAGGACTAGTGGTTGTTGCCCAAATGGACATTAGCAACTATGATGGAGATAGCGAAGTGAAAAATCGTTGTGGATAAAAGAATGATAATTCTTGTTTACATAAAAGTTGGAAAACAAATATTCTACAACCACACTAGATTTGATTTCTCTTCAAGAAGCATGAACAATTACTATTATACACTGAAAGCAAAGGAGGCACTGTCCATGGCTAACAGAAAACAAGCCCTTGAACAATTGAAGGGGAACAAAGAAACCGCCTCAAACTGCTAGGGTAGGATGTTGGTTTTGAAACCTGATCATTTGACAGTAAAGTGATTCTTGTTCTGCTACTCCCCCAAAGAATCAGAGCCTAGAGTTAGCACTTCATCATGGGAGATTAATGCAGCCAGTTGGCAATATCTTTGCTGTCAAATACTGAGAAAAGTCCCATTTGCTTCTATTATTTCTTCATACCAAAACAGAGGCCCGCAAAGACGAGTCTCTAAGCCTTTTGGCAGAAACAAACAATGGAGCAAATGGGTTAAAAGCAGCATTTGGGATACATGGTTTAAACATGATCTCCCCTACACACTGCCCAAATGAGTAAACCAATAGCTGAAGCCATCGAAGCTATGGAATAACATCCACAAAGCCTTGCAATTCGAGGGCTGTTGGGGGTCATCAATGCACAAAATGCACCTGAGAAAGCAAAGATGATGCATATTGTGAATGCATGAAAGGTTGCCGGGTGGCCTTTAAAGACAATGATTGGTACTGGGTTTCCTTTGACATACTCGTGAGGAAGTAGAATAAGGATGGTGGCAACTGTAAAGGAGATAAACAGGATGGATTCCAAGATTGTCGTTTGAACTGCAATGCTTGACAGCATCTCACTAAAACTGACATGGTGAGGGTAAAATGTATAACCCGTTGATACCATCTCCTTTTCTATTCATATCATTGAGGGAGAACCAAAGAAATGGCAATCGAGAAAAATTAGAACACGATCGCAAAGAAAGTATGCATCCGTGATGCAATTTATATCAACTTAAGCTAGAAGATCCAAGGAAATGAGGCTATAGACTACTAGGAAATTTGTCAAATTGAAAGAGAAGCAAATTATATAAAGCTAATATTCTTTTATCTCTTAAAGCAGTATTAAGAAAGAAGATTGGTCTATATCTTTTAAGAACCTTCCGGGAAATGAGAGCTTAATTATGGCCTGAGAAAACAACAGTAAAAGGGGAAAAAACCATAGGAATTGAACCAAAAGATAAAGAATAAAGAAGAGGAATTAACAAGTCTTTGCTCTTTTTGACCCACCAAAACTGTTTCCTTCTTGATAATTGAGATGACCCAAGATTGATTTGGAAAATCATGTGCCTTGCAAATTAGAAAATAATGAGTAGAAACAAAGAATGGTACCTGATGAGAATTATAAGTTGAAACTCCAATAAAAGTAATGTGCATTAAAGCAAAAGTAAAAGAAATAAAGAAAAAGAGAAAGCAATTGGTATGTTTCCAATCTTTTGACTCAACTGCTCCTAATTGGACCATTCATCAATCAGCTAATAGAACCCTATCAAAGCTATGGCTTAACTTTAACTTGACTAAAGAATGTCTCCCTCCTTTTCTTTTATTTTCTTTTCTCTTTTTCTTGGCATAATTATTCATTATTTTCCACTGATTTTAGAAGCAGCTTCCTCACATCTAGGAAAATATCAAAAACCAGTAAACCATTCTCAATACATTATATATGAGAAACAAAGACAAATTTTTAAAACCGCAAGAGAGCACTAAGAATTGATACTGGTGTTCTCTTTTGCTTTCCTTGTATAAGCCCAAAAAAAAGTGTTCTCTCCTGTTGTCATTATGCCTTCTTATTCAAACTTAAGCTCGCCAACTGGTCCACCTTTTTCCTTATTATCCACAATCAAAGAGGTATTTCATCGTGTTGTTAGAATCCTATCCCAGTTTAGGCCTTGTTCTGTGGCTAATTCTCTTATTTTACCAATTACTAGATCGTCATCTCTACCAACTTCTAGTGCCATTACCAGAATGAGGTTTTACACTGCTTCTTATCAGTGGAGATGCCAAGCATTGGATTGCATACCACTTTACATAAATTATTCAGAAATTGAAATGCACAGCTATCAACCGAGGCCTCCAGTAAGTCTTGGTAAGACCATTTTGAGTTTATCATTCCAGATAGTTGTTGCCTTGGCTCCGTCATCTTCTATGGGGCAAGCTCATCATCTGCTCCCCATTGACTTCGTCAAAATTTCTATGATCATGGCCTTCGCAGCTTCTTTCAGTGGGATTTTCCTGCGCAGTTCCTACCCAAAAATGGCCAATATTATTGAGAATATAGGATCTCTTATTGCTGCAGTTGGTTTTTTCATAATGACTAGCATTTTCCTCCCTGGTAATTTTTCCTGGGTTAATTGGCTAGCTTGCGCATTTTCCTTGCTCGCCTTTTTCTCCTCGCTGGGTAAGTCTTAACTGATCCCATGCGGCTTCTAAATACAATTCCCCATCTGATATAATCCCTTAATTTATATGATAGCTCATCCTACATCAAATGTGAAAGTCATTCTTAATGTTTATATAAGGGTCTAAATCAATAACCACTACCGGCTTAAGCTTAAACTTTTGAGAATAATGTGATTTAGTTTTGAAAAGTTGTTGGATCTATGGTGGTTGGATCTGGATTATTAAAATTAATAATGAATAGGAATGAAAAGTTATTGTAGTGAAAGTGATGTTAATTAAAAGAATAAGCCTGATATTAAGTTATTATAGTGAAGTGATGTTAAGTTTATATGAAAGTGATCTTATGGTGAAAGTTAGGTTAAGTTTAATGAAAGTGATCTTATGGTGAAAATGATGTTTATGGTGAATAGGTCTGATGTTAAGTTTGCGCAAAAGTGACTTTTATGGTGAAAATGATATTTGTAGTGAATAAATCCGATATTAAGTTATTACGGTGAAAGTGATGTTGAGGTTTGAAAAGTTATTATAATGAAAGTGATGTTAAGTTTACGTGAAAGTAATGTTTAACAGTAAAATTATGATGAAAGTGATGTCAAGTTTAGGTGTGAAAAATTGTTGGGTCAGGTTTAATGATTAGCAATGTTAATGACAACTCCGCCTGTGTCATATTGAGAGTCTTACAATCCTTTGCCACAGCCGGTCCCAAGCCCGGATAAAGGAGGAGGGTCATGCTTAGGTACAAAGCCTTGAGAAGAAGAATTCATCAACCAAGTAGTTGCAAGAAACCTGTTCAGTTGAAGTGGTATTTGCTGCAACATATTTGAGCATCGGTTTCTACATTGTGAAGCATCAGAAACTCTGAGATGCATCAAACTGGAAAGTTGAGAACCTGCTGAAATTAGCAAGTAGTTATGAATTGTCCCATGATGGAGGAAAGGCCATTCAGTTTTTACTCAAAAGTGTTCATCAAACGATCTGGATGTTGCCAATTGCCAGGCATTGGTTCAGTACCTGAACCAATTTGAGGACTTAATCTGACCAAATTGGAAGATGTATGGACCAGGTACTTCATCATTTATTGGTCAAAAATAGATCAGAAAATTTGTCCAAATTCAATGTAATTTATTTTCTTTCTCTTTTTCTTTTTTAATTTCGAGTACCTCTGTAAATACACAGTTGAGAAATGTTGAATGAGTCAACCAATTTGGTCCGAAACTTAGGCCAACAAAAGCCATTGTAAGTAGTCAGAGTTTGCCTAATTTATACTAAAACTTGTGCAACTATAATTAACCAAAGAAGGTTGACCAATGATTTTGTTGCGTTTGAATTCTTTTCATTCCTAAATATCTTGTCTAAATTCAGTTTTAGTTTTCAGTAATATTCCCTTTACAACAATTCTATAATTGTATTACTTCAATTAATTCATGAATGAAAATTAAATCAATAAATTATTGTCGCATCAAGTGAGACAAACATATAAAAATAAAAACAAACATGTATTAACAAATAATAAAAAATAGAATCGTGACATTTTGTGAGAGTTGAAAGAAAAAATAAATAAAAAAAATAGAGACAGAGAATTAAGAATGGTCATCGTACTGCCATGTAAGTATGATAAATAATTCAAACCAAAATCTCTACCTAATAAATGGGCAAGGATATCAGTCCTCTGGCTAGTGTATGACTTAAATGCAATCAGGTTATACCAAAATTAGAGGGCTGAAAATTCTTGTATAAAAACCCAGAATCCTATCCAATTTATAAGGTAGAAATTTTCTTTATAGTTTTGAAAAAATTATTTTTCCAAATTTAAATCAATAAAGATTTATAAATAAAAAGTAGTGGAAATTTTGAGATGTTCCCAAATTAAATCTTTTATTTTTTTTAGATACCTAATACTCTTGCTTTTTCTATATTATAGATTTTTTATGATATTTTTATTAAGAAGTATTAAATATCTATAACTATAATAAATTTAATTTATCAAAAAATAAATTTATTATTTTAATTTTATAAAAATTAAAGAAAAATAAATATTTAAAGACTTCTTGGTATATAATGTGAATGCTAGTCCATAGTCATTAATCAATTCATGAGTCAACTTCATTCTTTTCCCAATGGCATCTGGGTAAGTAAGGAAAAAAAGAGGGATATCAACGTTTCGAAGAGGAGCGGGATGTCCAAAGTATAAATGATCAATAACATTTATTAAACTTTTTTTTTTTTTGAGTTTTACACTCAATTTATGTAAAAATTAACCTCTCCTCTTTAATAATTTAAGTTAAACAATAGTTTTCCTCTTTTTACTTAGGTAAACAATAGTTTGACAACAGAATTACTTGCTTCTCCTCTCAATTGTAAAGTCAAAATTTTTCAAGAACATTCTTAATTTTATTTGATTTTAATTCTTGATAATTTAAATTATTTGAAATATCAATATTCATTGCATCAAATTTTGTATAACTTACTACTCCAATATTAAGGTTCTCAACTTAAAATTGGGTAAAAATTAACATGAAATGTAAATGTTAACCATGCCATGGCACCATAAACATGAAATCATCGTACTCGGCTTAAATAATTAAACTTTTTCATGTTACAAATTTTCTTTAATTTTTGCTTCCTTAGTTTAACCAAGGTAAGAACTCTTCAAAGAAGGTGAGGAAGGATTGGTTAAAAATAGAAAAAAGGTAGGTAGAGAGTTGATTGAAAAGGAAGGGAATAAAGAAGGAAAAGAAGCATATAGGACATAAGAGACGCTGTGGAGCCTACGAATGTGGACATTCACTAGCAAAAGAATGAGAAGAAATCAAGCTATTGATATTGGACTGGCTAGCCATGATAAGGTTATAGCTTATAAATTTGCCTTTGCGGTGGAACCACGGACCAAAGTTTGGTTGGCATTTTGGAAGTGATGGATCCATTAATGCACACTTCAAACTCACTCAAGAGTGCTGGTGAGAATGATTTGTCAAATCTTAACAAAAGCAAACAAAAAATTAAAGCAACCCAAAGCAGAATAAAAGAACCAATTTATTTAGATATGGAGAAATCTAATTCTACAATAGGAATTACGGCCGAAAGCAATCCAACAGTGAAAAAGAAGAACATTCCCGATCACGTCCTTAAATTTCCCATACATAAGCGCCAAGTGATCACTAGTTTATCAATTCGGAAGAGGCCATTGGCAACGGCGGAGTGTGACTATGAGTATCACCTCCACCGCATATGCACTTGCAATCAACGCAGCGGTTGGGAAACCCTTGGCAGACTTTGTTGCAGTCTACCATGCGCGGACAGCAAAAGGGTCCTCTTGCTTCAGCTCCAGGCAACCTCCGCAATGGCGATCCTGCCAAACCAACAATCGTTTCCATATGGTGAAAAAGGAAAATAGGAAAGAGAACCAAAAGCAAAGGAAAAAGAGAGAGAGAGAGGAGAGAAATTAACCAGATGCCATAACCAGGAGCATACAGATAACCGACTTGGCCCAAGTTCCTTCCATTACAACGGCTATGGTATTTTTGGTCTTTGCACTGTTAGGGTGACGATGGGATTTCATTAGGCAATATTTATAGAGCTTGAGAGAGCTGTAAAAGTCTTTATTTCAATGTATCCACCTGATCGTCTCCGTATCTAAAGGTGAACAAAAGTCAATTAAAACTAATATATTTTAATATATTATATATTGTTATGTACTATATATATAGTATCCTAATTACTCCATCACATATATTACTTACTAATTTATTAATATAGTCAACAACATATTTTATTACTATAGTGTATATTAACAATATATTATATTAGTATAATAGTATAATATATATATTAATAATATATAGTTAAATAAAGGAGGAAAGCATGGTTGCAAAAAGGCCAATGAAAAATATATTTGTCTTCCATTTTTTTAAAAAAAATAATAATTTTAATAATTTTAATATCTCATATGTCATTTCAAATCTCTTATTTATTGTAATAGACTTTTCACAAAACATTGACCTAATCTTGATAATAAAAATTTGTACACTTATAAAAGAAACTGCACAAGAAATCATGACCGTGAAGATCATGAAAACCAAACTCTTAAACCTGAAACGCAAGAAAAGCTAAATAGCTGCTTGCTCCTGAGCGAAAGGATGAGCTAGCAGTGTTACAAAACAAACAATTTGTCCAGACAAAAGTGAGGCACAGCCCAGGTAAAGACCAAGCACACAAATCCTTGGGAAGAGACAAAGAGAGTGCAAAAAACCGAAAGCCCACTACCCAAAGAAATTACAAGATATTAAAGAAAATTATGACAATGAAATATGAAAGAGGAATCAGTGTTCTACACTGCATGGCTTTCGCCTTTCATATTTTCATTCAATATTTTCTTCTTGCGTGAAATTAAATATTTATTTTATTTTATTAATGTTTTTGATTTTGCATTTTAAAATTTAAATTTCTAATTGAAAATATATTAATAACCCAACCATTCAAATATGATGGTGAAAAAGGATAAAACTCAAATCACATATATCAACTCTTGGTGCAAATAGGGTTTAGATGGAATTCAATGAATGGTAAAATTGATTTTAAGACAGCCTTTCAATAGATTTATTTCGCCTCCACTTGATATGCAAAGAGGAATAATGCAAATAGCCTTAAGAATGCAATGAAGCTAATATCTAACTTCGTCAGTAGATCGTTAGATACACTTGAAGGTTTACAAAATTGTTTGGTCTTAAAACCTATTTTCTGCAGCAAGTAGATTATAAGGATTTTGGAAGCTTTTGTAGTTGATGGGAACTTAAATGTTTATTTTATTAGAACACAACACTCTTGCTCTTGATATTTCTACTCTCATTTTCATGTTTGCTTTTATGTATCAAAATAGTTGGTAACAAGCTATTTGTATAGGCTTGTAAGTATCTCTTCTTCAAGGACACAACCTTTCAAGCACCATTTTATCTAAATGGTATATTTTCATTTGGTTAAACATAGCTTTTAGATAAAGTTATTATTTCAATAATTATCTTATGAAAAGACAAGTATTCACTTCACAAATTATAGCCTATGAGTTATAATTTGAAACAATAATTTTTCATATTTAACTTTTGAACTATGACGTCTTTTTAATATGTCTCATAACTTTTAGATGTCATTTCACTAAGAGACATAACCATTCACATGAAAATTTATCTATAATCCAATAGACTCATTATGTCACTTTATGTGACATAACCTTTGAGATAAGATAACTTTTAATCATGTGATATAACTTTTGATTTTGAAAATACACCAACATTAATAACTCATCTTCCATGTACTTTGTAGGTTAATTTCATACTGAAATCTAATAAAAAAATTTATGATTAATTTCATACTGAAATCTAATAAAAAAAATTTATGATTTAAAGAAATTAAAAAGAATTAATTTCTTTTCCAAAATAAGGTTACATTAACCCTGAAACAAATACAATGCTAATAAATTCTGCTTTTCAAAAATTGCTAATAATTGGCATATAAGTGTGATATGAAATTTAAATCAAAATCTGTACCTAATAAATTGGCTAGGATTTTTTTTGCTACATAATTGGCAAGCTATCTAGTGTATTAATTAAATGCAATTTTAGAGGGCTAGAAATTCTTCTATAAAACCCCCAATTGGCACACTTTGTATATCATCCGCTCACCCTCAGCCATAATACAAGATACAGATAATTGATTTTAATTAATCATTTCAGTCTCTCATCGGAAAAATGAGGAAGGCTTCTTTTGGCGTAGCATCTCTTCTTGTCATCATCATGACTGTAGCTTCTTGTTAGTTTAAACATATCTTTGATCTGTCTTTCATTATCTCACATCATTATATTCCAGCATTTAACAAATTGGTTGAAACGAAATATTGATGGTGAAAAATGATTGTTTAATATGATGTGCAGGTGTATCAAACTCAGCAGCACAATTTGAGGCCGACGGGAAATGTTCCCGTGACATAGAGTGTGTATTCGAATGCAAACATGGTGGCTTTTGTGACTTAAAAACGGGACGCTGCAGTTGCTTGCCCGCCCAAGAGCAAGCGGCCGCTGCCGCCAAGAACGTCGTATCCATCGTGGATGCCAATTGCCGCCGAGACCCAGACTGCGCCAAGGTCTGTCCACGAGGTTGCAAAATCACCAACTGTCTAAATGGCACTTGTTTCTGTGAGTGTTAGTGCCTGGAAAATTGTTTCATTCTCAGAGCACCAAAAATAAGGTTCATGGATCCTTTTATATATTGTAAAAGAAATAAAAGTGAATAACAAAAGAACTTTGAGTTCCATTCCATATCATCATTTTAAATTTTTCGATTATTCAGTTACAGTTACACAGAGTTACAGAGAATGAAATCTATTTTCAATTATATTTCGTGTAATTATTAATAATTACATAATTCGATCCATAATCATAAATCAATTTTTTTATGTAATAATTAAGGTAAAACTTGAAAATTTTATTTTATTCATATATATATATATATGTAATTTTTCATAAATCCCAAAACTAGTAAATAATAAAAGCAATGAACAACAGTGCAGATCAGCCTTATCATTGAATAGTTAATCTCTAAATTTTATTTTTGAGTAAAATACATTGACATCTCCAGCTTTTGATAATAATTACACACACATTCATTAATATTCAAAATGAATAATACACCTCAAACATTTACATTGTATTAATACCTAAACGTGAAATTTCTATAATATCTTTCATTTTTTTCCACTTTTTTTTTTCTCTCAAGTCGATCAGTAATGCTTCTTTCCACCAGCAGACCACCCCATGACTGGATCTAGTCTTGGAATGCTAGATTTGCCAAATCTCCCCAAGGGAGAACTAGATTGTGCTTCCTAAGGGAGCCGATCGGTGATCATTCTCCTCAAGAGCGCACTAGATCGGTGCTCTCCAAGGGAGAGCCAATCACTAATCGGTGCGAGGTGGCCAACCAGCAAGATAGCTAGAGAGTTTTTTTTTAAATAAAAGAGAAAAAATAAAAATAAAAAATTATAATTTATATAGTAGTAGTTTTTAAAATGAATGAAGATTAAAATTATCTTAAAAATATTACCACATCATCGAATTAATGAAAATATTAACAGTTAATTAACGACAAGACTTATACGTCTAGTAAAAAATAATTTTTAAAATTTGATTTTATTTAATTTAAATATTAATAGACCTACATCTAATTATGGTAAAAAATTAAAGTATCAGTCTATTTTACGTTTTGCTTTTGTTAATAACTTTCATATATTTTTTTAAACTTCAATTACAAATAAGATTTCCCTGTCAAGCAACTACCTCCCTTACCTTTATAATTACCACTGAGATTTTCTGTTCTGGTTCTGATGGTTCAAAAGAAAACTTTTCCTCTCAAAATCTCTCTCTGATGACTTCCTCTACTTACCATTGCAGTGACCTGCAACACATTGTTTGTCAACCTCTGGTTGAACCACAACTCTTTTACCCCTCTCCCCGTTCCGTCCTAAGTGAATTAACCATCACCATTCAACCCCAATTGAGGCGCCATTATTGCTTGACCGACCAGTTCATCGATCTTGACGGCAAGGCCTCTTTATTCTCCCAAGAAACCATTGTTTTTATCTTCATGCTTTGAAAAACTATGATCGGATTTACCGAATCCTTCGTCTCATTCTTGTAAGGCTCAGAGTCAACCCCAGCGCTCCTCCGTTCCATGCGATCATTGATGAAATCATCCGATGAGGGACTTAGCATCAGAACCTGGGAATCCAACAAGGGACGTAAAGCCTTGCCTTTGCATGCAGAGCTATGGAGAACGTATGTGGAACACCTAAACTAAGAAGGAGAATACGAGGAAGATGAGGTTTCGATCGAAAGGGTTCTGGAAGAATCGGTATCGGAGTTTGAAACAAGCAACTATAACATGGTTCCAACGAAGGAGTCGTCAATCAAGAAGATGGTGAAGAGGGTTCGAGCCGAAGGTCGAGAGTGTGATCAAAATGGAGAAAATATTAAAAGAAGGCGTGTGTGATATGTTTGGAGGAACTTAAGGTTGGATCAGATGCTTGTCGGATGCCATGTTCTCATATTTTTCATGATGACTGCAATGGGAAGTGGTTGAAGCAGAGCCAACATTGTCCTGTCTGTCGGTTTGAGACGTCGACAGAGTGAAGAGCTTTTCCTTTTGGTTTTTCTTGCTTCTAGTCAAAGAGATAAACCTCTTCCAAGTTTGAACAACTTGTAAATTGCTTTTGAATAGATTTCTCTTTTCATTGGGTGTACTTAATTTTGTTGTTATGTTTCAATAATTGTTTATGGCTTAATGAACTTAAGCTGTTTGTACATGGTGGAAGTCTGCGGTACATGGAAAGAAATATATTAACTGTTCTAACTATTTTTGGTCTGTTGTTAAATATATTTCTTTTGATTCTGTGATCCATTAATAAAATTCTGATGAACATTGTGGTCTGTTATTTCATATTAAATCAAATAGAAGATTGAATCTTATGAACAAGTAATAAACGTATTCAATATAAATCAGTTAGTAAGGGAACTCCAGGGTTCACCATGCTTGTATAATGACGTATTTGACACTTTGATGGCCTTTGGCTGGAATGATATGATTGGAAGTGAGTGAGCTTTAAAACCAGTGAGTTCTCTGCTAAGAACTGAACCTGGTCAACTTCGGAGCAAAAGTGAATGACAAAATAAAAGTACAAAAGCAAGAAGTCTTGTCTAATCACCGAACTGAGAAGGCATTAATGTACAAAGCACCTTGTACACTTTTCTTTTTTGTGCTGGAAACTTACTCTGTTAGAAATTTTTACTAGTGGAAGTAAATTGTTTATCAATGTCAGGTGCTCCGTGGGCAATCTGAGAGTGAAAACTTTTCCAAGCTAGTTTTAGATAATCTTCGCCAGTATTTGATAGCAGATTTCCACCCACTGCTTTCAATCTCCCTGTGAGTGGATGAGCTCCCTGTCCAAAAAGAGAAAAATGAAAAAGCTTTATGCCAGGCAGCATTCTTAGTTGGCCCGTAAGAGTTTATCCTGAATTTGTTTAATGACTAGCTTTAGCTGCCTGTCTATCTTATTGTTAACAGAGGTTCGTATGATCATAACAGAAGTTAGCAATCATTAATATTTATCTTTCCGTTTTCCATTTAGCTTTCAACAGGTCATTCCTTGGGGTGATTTGGATTCACTAGCAATGCTACAAGGGCAATTGGATGTCGATATCCTTGTAACTGGTCACACCTATCAGTTCAAAGCATACAAGCATGAGGGTGGTGTCGTCATTAACCCTGGCTCCGCCACTGTTGCATATAGTAGTTTCACATACGATGTAAGCCCAAGCTTTGTGTTCATGGACATCGAGCGTTGGGATATATTTGTATGAACTGATTGACAAAATTGATTTTAAGAAGACAGCCACCAGTGGCTCAGCACATTAACCTAATACTTTCATAATGCTTTCAATGATAGGACATTTTCATGGTCTACCTACCTATGAGAAGATCGTTATATATTTGAACTGATCGTATTTCATATCTTACAATCTAATATGATTACAAGTAATATCATTGTAAGCAATGTGATTACAAAAAAGATAATATTATAGTATTTGGTATATAAACAAAGTAATAATTAAAATGTAAAAAAGATAATATTATAACGTTTGATTTATAAATATTTTATTGAGAACGTAATATCAATTTTTAAGATTACTTTTATGTATTACAATATAAGTTTAATATATAGATATATTTTTTTATTAATTTTTATATAATATCATCTCTTAAATATATTTTTAATATTATATTTTTATTTTTATTTTTCATTATAATCTTATGTATTTCATTTTCATTTCTTAGTATAATTTCTTATATTATATATATTATTTTAATTCATTTTTTTAAAAATAAAATATAAATTTTATTGATAGTCAACATCTACTATCCAACAAATAATAATAAAGAGATATTTCTCAAAACCTATATGAAAAACACAAATTATAACTTGACAAAATGTTTTTAGCAAAAAAAAAAGTTGAAGGCTAAAAATAATTTTAAAAATATTATAAAGCGTAATGCATTCTGATTGTATTAGTTTTAAATTATATTTACATTACATTCATTTATTGTAATGTCATTACTTTTCAATATTACATGATAATGATTTGTTATAAAACAAACACTTTAATATAATTTCCTTAGAGACCCACTATCAAATGCTAATCTTGATTGAGAAGCTTAATTTCTTTTAAACTCTCATCAGCTAAACATGTTTAAAAAATATAATTTGAGGGGAAGTGAATAATATATAAGCGTTAATATAATTTTCTGCTCCTATATTAACAAGTCCTATTACAAATAGGATTTCACCCTTACGCAACAACCGCCATTGCCTATTAATATTAATTCGACTGAGATTTCCAGTTCCAATTGCGATTGTCTTTGAAACCTTTTCCCCTCAAATTTTTTCTCTAATGGCTTCAGCTACTTACGACCTTGATGATCTAGATATCCTCGTTTACCAACCTCGGATCGAATCAGAACCCCATTACCCCACTCCCCGTTTCGTCCAAGTTGAAGTAACCATCATCCTTGAACTCAAACTCAGGTGCCATTATTGCTTAACCGACCAATTCATTGATCTCGACAACGCAGACCCTATAGTCTTCCAAGAAAATATTCGTTTTCATCTCCATGTTTTGAAAAACAAATTCCGGGCTTACCAGATTCTTGCTCCCATGCTAAGCAGACTCGGAGTCGACCCCGGCTCTCCTCTATTCGACACTGTCATCGAGGCAATCATCCGACATGGACGTAGAATGGGAACCTGGGAGTCCAACAAGGGACGTAAAGTCTTGCCTTTGCATGCAAAGGTATGGGGAACATTTGTGGAACATGTAAACTACGAGGAAGAAGAGGTTTTGGTCGAAACAGCGCTGGAAGAATCGGCATCGGAGTTGGAAACAAGCAACTACAACATGGTTCCAGCGAAGGAATCCTCGATCAAGGAGATGTTGAAGAGGTTTCGAGTCGAAGGTGGAGCCTATAATCGAAAAGGCGGAGAAAATGATGTCAAGAGAAGGCGTATGGAAGGTGAAAACTGTGTGATATGTTTGGAGGAACTCCAGGTTGGTTCGTATGCTACTCGGATACCTTGTTCTCATGCTTTTCATGGTGACTGCATTGAGAAGTGGTTGAAACAAAGCCACTACTGTCCTGTCTGCCGGTTTGAGATGCCAACAGAGTGAAGAGCTTTTCTTTTTTCTTTTTGCTTCTAATCGTACAGATGAACCTCTTCCAATTCTGGATAGCTTGTAAATTGCCTTCGAAGAGGTTTTCCTTTTCATTAGTTTTACTTGTTCTTGTTCTGATTCTGTAATAGTTTATGGTTTAATGGTTTATGAAATTAAACTGTTAGTACATGATGGAAGTGTGCAATACACGGAAAGAATTATATAATTTTTTTATTGGATTTTTGTGTTGGCTTTTTGGTTATTTTAATTATTTCTTTTTTAGTTTTGGTCTGTTTTTTTATATGTTTCTTTTACTTTGAAGATCATTGTGGTCAGTTATTTTACATTAAATAAAAAAATATTACTCAGAAAAAAATTTAAAATTCTCAAACCAATAAATGTCAAATTACTTTGAGAGGGGTTTCAATTAATCAAATTATTAAATTCTTGCAGACATGTATGCATGGCATTAATCTTTAAGATCCAGCAGAAAAACGAAAAAGAAATGCAGCTGAAAGCCAGTTTCCTGGCATGATGTTGAAGCAAACTTGTCACCTTCTGAAAAGTAAAAGCAATACCTGTTTGTGGAGGGTCATCGATCTTAAGATTATTGTTTGGAACTTGGAGCACTTCTTAGACGGGTTAGAAATTGTCTAACTAACCGAATGATAGGGAGAGGGTTCTCCAAATGGACAGCATGGCCGCAGTTGGGAACCACAACCATCTCGTGGAGCTTGCTCACATGACCGATTTCTTTCCACATTTTTTGAGCTTCCTCTTTGAATTTCTCATCTTCCTCTCCAACAACGAGCACAAGAGGCGTTCTGCAATGCTTCAAGTCTTCCCATAATGATCTAAGATTAATTGGAAAAAATAGAAAGAAAAAGTTATAAGAAATGCATTATTAAGTACTTTGAATTCACAAACATTATGTTCTCATGATATAGATAAATCAAATTGCAGTGAACGTTGTTTATTTATATAAGGATCACTATTTTTCATTTTCTCCTTAAGGCGTAGTTAAATCAGCCAGGAATAGTTTCAAAGTGTCATACAAACAGTAGACCCTTTCGCATGAAGGACAACCCACCTAATGTTACTACTAACCTATCATAAAACTATTCTCAGGGAAAGAGAGCATGAGAACAATATTTCAAGATGCTATACAATTTGAGACAAGTTCAATGACTAAACACTTAAATTGCTTTAGCGTGTTGTGTCTAGCTTGTAGCAAAAACATTGTTCTGAACATAATCATTTTGGCCTTAGGGACTGATTTTCTACGTCAGAACTCACAACTCATGCATGACTCTTACTTTCTTTGTATCATGCTGCTTTGCTTATAACTTTAATAAAAGCTTTACAAATTAAACTTGGAATATTAAGAAACTGAAACTCTAATCATAAGGGGAATTGACAAAAATGTAAAAAAATAAGAGAGCTTACGGCTGTCTTCCAGTGCTTAAATCAGACAAAACTCTTGCAAGACCCCCCACATCATCATGCAGCGACCGTCTAGCAGCAATTTGATTAAAATAGGGATGGCTTCTCAAGCTGTTGAATGCATCAGTGTAGAGGTGAACAACAATACAAGCAAAGCACTTTAAATATAATTCAGGCTAGCATAAATACTTGGAGTTAATTAACCAAAAAAAAGGGAGGCTTAAAGTTCTACAAAAAGACAAGAAAGCACCTCTTCCACAAGCCTCCAGAATACCAGGTGTCTAAGAAGAGCTGCAAACCATGTGTACCAAGAGACCGAGCTCTAGAATCATCTTTAGCCCTACGAATTTTTCTTGCAACTGCATCTTCTAATCCAGGACTTCCAGATAATATAACCGCTCCTTCAATCTGAACAGGTTTTCTACATCAACAATGCAAATATAATATATTACTTCAAAGACAAGCAACTCCATGAATGTACCTTATCACTGAATTTCAGGGCCATGTACAATGCGATCCTTGCTCCCATAGAATATCCAACAAGAGTAACTTTACCAGGAGTGATGCGTTCAATTAATTTAAATAGCAAATCTGAAACTATCTCCATCGACAATGTTGGTTGTTGTGCAGCTTTGTCATCAAAGAGATTCTTCATCTTTGTTACCCCATGGCCAGGCAGATCAACTGAAATGCATCTTGCTGATCCTGAGATGGCATGCATGATCCGGTCCCAGTCTTGATTAGTTCCGAGAAAACCATGAAGAAATACAATCACGATACCCTGCATCATCAAAGTTGTAGTGTGGTTAGCACTGGATAAGGAAGGACAAGAAATAAGCGATGCATCAGGTGAAACAACAATAGCTACAGAATGTCTCAAGCTTTCTTTCATAACTAAGACACGGGCAATTGCTACAGCATGTCTCAAGCCTTCTTCCACTAGTAAATCGAAGTGCATGGGCATTTTCCAAAGAAATGCAGACAAACACACACATGCACTTAAGTTTTATTAGCACTAAGATCTTGAGATAAAAATAACTAGTAATGAGATGAACCAGTGCGCCCTCGTTGTTGATAAGCAGATACTATTAAATTATAATTTCTTCTTAAGATGCAAGGGGGGAAAGGAGAAAAAGGAAAGAGAAAAATGAAGCACAAAGATGTCATCAAGCTTCTCACATCATTTCTTTGACCAATCTCTTGTACGTTGATGGAACAAGAGAAATCATTTGAATCCAGAGTAATCTGGTATCTTAGGACGTCTTCACCAATCAAAGTTCTATGAATAACATTGTTGTTCATTTGAAATTTATGCAGGAGATGGGTAGCATCAGCAACAGATGCTTCTATAAAACCAGTACATGGGTTACGACCAATGCCAAGCAGATCAGCTGTTACATCTTCTTCCAGCCAACGGTATGTCCCAAGACCATGGGCTACAGAAGGAGCTAGTTCATTATTCATCAATTTGCATGTGTCAGCATTCTGCATCTCCACATAACAAGAAAACAGGATATATGTTGACAAAGCTAGGCCACTTTCAAATGCAGCACTAATGATGGCCATCTTTCCCCATCTATGGGCCCATCGTGCAAACATTGCAGCCTTTTCAAATCCACCAATTACAGTTGGTTTAATGACCTGGAAGGACAAATAAAACCAATGTGGATCAGGATTACACCAAAAAGGAAAAAAGTCACTTCCAGGTGAAAGATTGCTCATCTTAATGATTCTAATCATGTGATTGCATTATTCTAAATTAACATTCTTACCATTTGGCTGGGGAAATACATAAAGGTTGAGGTTTAGATAAAGAGTGCTTCAACTAGATTAGAAATGGATACATAATTAACTGTGCCTCACCATACATGAAGTTATTTCACCAAGAGTATATGATGCATACCCTGTTAGTTTAAAGGGATAATTTAATGTCACTCACCACAGCAACTATTCTGGGGTGACTGTACTTGACAAGCATATTGAGAGGATTTTCTGGGCAATTATCAATAGTTTCATCCAATGCCACAGGTAAGCCACTTTCTTCACAGTACCTTATAATATCATGCTCATGTTGAACAGGCTCCTGGAATATACGAATGTTAAAAGTCACATAACATGAAACGCCAAAAATGTTATCCAAATCATTAATCCACTTGGAACTAAGAGGGAGTAAAGCAATCAAATAAACTAATTTTCTGCAAGTTATACCTCAATATATTGCAGGTTACAATCCTTCACCAAGCAGCCAAATTGGATAGCTTCCTCATACGTCCAGTTACGATTGGCATCCACACGAAGTTCAATATGGCAACCAACCTTCTTTCTTACCTCCTGTATAACAGCAGCATCTTCAACTGGATCTGCCCTACGTGCAACCTATCGTAGCAGAATTATCCATAAGCCAATTACAGTTTAAGAAATAGAGGACCTTTATAAAAATCACTAGTCATATGCTGCAGTAGTCTTGGCAAAAAATGAAATCCAGAAAATAAAGGAAAGAAACAAACTAATGAATCATTTTAAGTGAAATGAAACATCAAAAGCATTATCAGTTAAGTGTGACTTACCTTTATCTTAATTGCAGTAAACCCTTCTTCAACAAGAGCATTAGCAATACAAGCAACCTCTTCCGGAGTTCCACTACTATTAATAAGACCACATATCCGAACACTTGACAATCTCTCAGATTTTTCTCCTTCCTTTGCCCTCTGAGGATGAAGAATATTCAATAAACTCATACCTTGGCTTACTGCTATAGCATTGAGGATTGCCATCTCCAATCCACATCTGACACTTGGAAAGAGAGAACATGCCTGTATAACAATTAAAGAAGCCAAGCACTGAAGGTCAGGTTCCATTTCAAAATGTAGAAGATTCATGCATGTAGTAGCAACCATTCTTCTCATTCACTTCTCTTTTTCCAGATTTTTCGTCTTAGCGTTCTGCTTGCTAGATACACATAATTAATAGAATGAAGATACATGCACCTACCGGAATTCCTAAATTTTTCCATATCCAAGAAGAAAATGAACTCTGGAGCATTGGTAGAAAATAATTAATTGTAGCTCCTTTCAATGCATGGAAAAGAAAACGAAGTTGCTCTTCTACATCCAGCAGGTTTTCATGGCAAATTTCAAGAGGTGCAACCTGTTTAAGCAAAGTAATGTGAAAATAAATAGGACTGAACAGCAGCTTACATAACAAGGGTGACAGAATATAATATGGAAACCAACTGGTCAAAAAGATAATAGAATAATTATTTCAAGAAAAAGGGAAAAGAAAAACTGTGATAATAGCACACAAACTTATAAACAAGCAAATAATGCATCTAATAGAAACTAACCTCTCCATACCCAATACTTCCATCTTCAAGAGTCAAAGACAAAATAAAACCTTCTCTATAAAATCTAGTGCGGTCAGAATCAGACAAACTTGAAGTAGGTGGAGCACAAAGTGGAATTCTGTAGTCACACAAATTTGAAAGATGTAAATAACCACCACAACTAGCAAAGTTAAGAAAGTTTCAAATCTATTCTTCTTACAAAAGCGTTACCTATAGAGTGAATAACTCATTGAATGGATTTTGCAGTGAAAGCACCCTTGTGACATAGATTCTGGAAGAGAAAGTTTAGAAAGGATGCCGAAAGCATGATCAGCTGCTTGGCAAGCAAATTTTCTTAAATAACTGAGAATGAGAGAAAGATATATTAGCAGAATGAGCAGGTATTGACCTGTTAACTAGGAAATCATAATTACTCAAGAATCTTTAGAACCTAACTACCTGTGGAAAGTGGCATTAGCATCAATGGAACTCTCAACTTCAATGACACAATCTGTCTCTCCTTGCTGAGATGAAAATAAGGCATCATGTAGTTCCATTTTGGTCTTTACTTGCAAATGCTTCACACTGCATATATATCAACTATTGAGAGGTCTCCAATGTAAAACCTTCAAAAAAGTTTGCAATTTAAGGAGCTAATCTGCTACAGACAAAGCCAAATCATAAAGAACTTAATTAATCCTCATTATATACAAAGACACACAAACAAGTGAAAAGGTATGATGTATTATCTTTCAAAACACAAACCCAGAAATACCTGGATGACTTATTTGCTTGAGAAATGAGTTCAAAGCTTTTTGTTGATACATTAGAATAAGACATAACCTGAACCAAGTTATGGCAATACATTCTTTTCTCACCACTAAGCTCTATTGAGGACTACATCTTCAACTGAATACATCATAATATGGTTTTCTAGCAGCTTCAGCTTATATCCCACTTTGACCTTGACATAGCATGATTAAGTACCTACATATCACCTACTTTCAGCTTTGGCCACATCAGCAGTATGGATCAGTTTAAAATATGTTTTCCATATTTCTTATGACCAACAATAGCATTTAGAAAATGACTCCTAGTATCCCCATCATAGGTCGACCTTCATTTACATGTGTTTATTTATTGTTCTATCTCTTTCTGGATTCCCACTCACTTGAACCAAATATTTACTTCTGTTGTTGAGACTTTTGGCAAACCAAATTTTCTAACAAAAGGATCAATGGGTCATAACTTACAAGAAAATTATAATTGAAGTTTGGGGCAATCAGCTTCTTCACCTTCTCAAGTCCCAACTCCAGCGTCCCCTTCCCCTCCCCTTTTTTTTCAGTTTTTCTTCTATAGTTATTTAAGATAACAATTCAGTATTTAGAATTTTGACTGATGAAATAATAGTTTTCCCACATTTCACTTCTAGAATTTGGTTTTACAGCTAAGGCTTTTCAAATTACTCTTTGAAACAATTCAGCATAAACCATGAATTTAGACTTCTCATAACATGGAATACTTTGAAATTTATGGCAGCTTTAAATAGAATTTAAGAAAAAGCATGAAAAAAAACAAAGAAAAAAGATAGTTGCAGAAGAATTGCAAATGATTTTGAACAGCAAAAGGAATGTAAAAAAATTTGAACCTAAAAAGTAACTTAAGTATATTAATTATCTAAAAAGAAGTATATTAAGTCTGAAATATTATTGCCTTCAAGAAATTGTTTACACACATAATTAAGAAATTTCAGAAGACTATAAGTTAAGACATAATAGGCATTTTACATCATCAATTTGACACAAACTCAACATATTCCAACTTGGATAAGTGCATTCTTTGCTTAGTAAAAAAATTACATGAAATTTTGGGATTTATTGAAATTATTAGGCAAAGCATTCATTATCACATATTCAAACATATGCTGCAACTATCATATAACCACATGTAACTGAAAAAAAAAAAGAAGAAATAAAACTTTAAAGGAAAGTACAGAAAATAGGTGGAAAGGCATCCAATGCAAGCATGATAATCATGTGATTGCCATCAGAACTATTTCACATATACCTACAATAAGTTGTAGGCTTTACCCATGTGCCGCACATAGCTTGTGGATTGAAATGTTATGGGAAGTGTAGAAATACTGATTCAACACTCTTGGTTCAGTTCTATCTGCAATTGGGAGAAGGCTGAATATTGCACCACCACCATTATTAATCACAAGAATTGTCATCGGTTTCCGCAACATCCTTTAAACAATGAAATTGTTAGTAAAAAACTTTTCCATGGTCCATTTTCCAGTATGAAATAAATCAACAAGGAAATCATTCAATGCTACATCAGAGTTATTATAAAACTATTTAGAGAATGGAAACCATCAAAATTTTCTCCAAGGAACCAATTACATGCATGGTACATGTGTCTACATTATTGAAGTTATGAGAGATTATAAAGGTAAAGTAACATAATTCTGATGGCATTCATGGGACTATAAGTAGGTCTAGCATGTTACACCTCAATCATGTGTGCTTCACTGCAATTGAATTGTTGAGCAAAGAAACTATTAAAGCAATTGCAAGAGAGAAGTGTACATAACAAGCCAAAGAAAAAGGGAGACCCCAAGAAATTTATTTGCTTAGCTTGCTTATAATACAAAGTTCACTTTTACCCATTATTTCTTTGAATTTTAACAAGCTTTAGATTTTAGTATTCATTTTTACCTTTCTATTAAAGCAACTGAAAGAGAGAAGCGTACATAACAAGCCAAAGAAAAAGGGAGACCCCAAGAAATTTATTTGCTTAGCTTGCTTATGACACAAAGTTCACTTTTACCCATTATTTCTTTGAATTTTAAGATGCTTTAGATTTTAGTATTCATTTTTACCTTTCTATTTCCTTCTGGTCCTTGTATCCTTACTTCCCATGAGCCAGAGCTGCAACCCCTCCCTTTTTTAGATTTTTTTCCCCAGAGATTATTGCTTAACCACATGGAGGAAAAGGAATCTTACCTCTGTTTCAGAATTGCCAAGCCATTTGTATCATGAAGGAAAGAAATATCTCCAACCACGCACAGCACCTAAACATAATTTTAGGATACAAACATAAAAATGGAAAAGTAAAATGGAATAAAAAAACAAGAAGAGAAACTGAAAATGTAATACGAAGCATATAAAAGTTAAATTAATTAAAAAAATTTACAGTTGATTTCATTCTTCTGGAACTACATAGGTAAATGAAACTAGACCAGATAGAGATGTAGGCATCACAAGACTTGAATGAGTAAGTAATGGGCATTAAAATAGAGAGGGGCACATAGCTAATATGCAATCAAATACATATTTCTTTCTCAAATGAGATTCTTTCACCAACCAGCATTAATGCAACTCAATTGCAAAAGGATTTCCCAAACAACGCCAATAAACAATATAGAATAGTCAAAAAACTGTCCAGTCCACTATTATGCATTGAATTTCCAATTAAATCACGGAGCACTATGTGGCAACAGGATCTAAGAGGATTTTATTACTTAAAAAATGAAGAAAGGAAAAAAAACTTAAGCAAAGATTTCCCTCATTCGCCATGAAGTTAGCCTTATTAATTATGTGCAAAAGAAAAAAAGGAAAAAGAAAACTAATGTATTCCCTTAAGGAAGTTCAAAAACATTAGATTTTTCTATGTTTGCTATCTTTAGAAAAGATGTCATTCTTGCATTCCAAGTAATACAAAAACAGGAAAGGAGTAAAAAGGAATAGCCCCTAAAACAATGAATAAGAATTTATGAAAAGTAATGTGTGTAACTGCTTCAGAAATGCCACAAGGAATAAAATGAATGCATACTCGCTTATTGCATCCAACAGAAAAACCAATAGCTGTGCTGAGCAAACCGTCAATTCCACTAGCACCTCTATTTCCAGCAACTGATATCCACTTACACAGTAATTCTTTCTTTAACATCATATCTGCAATACTGTGATTATCACTTTTCCAGTTACATCCATACATATCTGCATCACGTATTACCATGCTGTTCCCAATAAAAAGAGCAGTCTCAGATGAAAGTGCCTCTGAAATTACATGTGCAATATGAGGTTCCGACAAGGAGTGCTCAGCAGAAACTTGAAATAATATCTCTTGTCCAACCTACAATAAATGGCAAGAGAACTTCAAAGGTAGAACAAAGGAGGATGCAAGGACAATAGACCACAATATCACCAATTTACACAGAAACAAACTATCAGTAAAGAAAATCTATATCTCCCTATACAAGCTCATATATCCCACCCTCAGTTGCAAATCAAATAAGATCCATGCAAGACTCTCCGCATCATCTACTTTCAAGAGAAAACACAAAAAATGCAAAACACACAAGATACTGTAGAGCTTCCCTTTTAGACAAAATAAACAAATTAAAGCCCAGAACCAAGATGAAATCAGTCCAAATTCCCTGAATACAGAGAAATATAGATTAACTCATGCTGATGGTAACAAGTAACTATGGTAATACAAAAACAAGATATTCGAGGACTATTCTAGTTACACTTTCTAATTTCATTTGGTCTCCAATTGTTGCCACCGCCAGCTAGACCAACCAAACACAAGGTACAAGCATATTTAACCTATTGTACCATATATCCTAGTAAACATGAAACTCATGAAAGCAAGGACCATGGAGGAAGCAATAAAATACTCAACAAACAGCTAAATGAAACATGGAGAGAACCACAATTTAGATCAATACCATCATGTTCAATGCTTGTAGATAACCACACCATTTGCTGCTTCTATGTGGAAATCGGGCTTTGAGTAAAATATTAGCAAATTCAATGGCAGAGCTTTGGATTCTGTGTGTTACAAAATGTGAAGGATCATGACGGAATGGGTGATCGTCAACCAAGATATATGAGCATGGAAAACATTTCTCTAGCATCTGAGAAATACGCTTGCTTGTTATACGACTCCCAATCTGTTCATCATTAAGAATCAGAAGAAATCAAAAAGAAGAAAAGCATGCGATTATGAATAACTTGGTATCAACAACATGATCCAGATGAAAATCCCACTTGATACAAGTTAGTAACATTTTTCATTCCAAGATGCTTAGGGGGAAAGACAATAACATCCATTGACATACAACAAGGTGGTAAACCCTGTAAAAGAGGAAAGAAGTAGAGCTATACC
Source organism: Theobroma umbraticum (assembly GCF_002168275.2). Lineage (NCBI taxonomy): Eukaryota > Viridiplantae > Streptophyta > Magnoliopsida > Malvales > Malvaceae > Theobroma > Theobroma umbraticum. The sequence continues at coordinate 689,970 of NW_018397266.1, forward strand.
TGAACAATTACATCAAACTGGACCCAATCCCTAACTGAATCTGAGAGCAATGCATGGTCAAGATGGTCAACAAAAAAGATATTCTCTTCAACTTCAGGAAAGGAAGACAAGAGCCTTCGCAACCTTAAGCCAGACAAGATGTCAACCACAACAGGCCACTGAAGGCTTTTAGCCAAGAGAAGAACTGCCCATATCTCATCTTCTGTACAAATGGCACCAATGAGTAGGAGCCCTTTGTTAACCGCTTGAATTTTTTCTAGAACTTCCTCCATTTGGCCATGAGTTTTATTGTTACATAAATAAGAATGCTGCACTAGAATATACTTAGTAAATGGTTCAGCATTAGACATCCAAGTATCTAATCCTTCCAAACAGCTTGACTTCCAAATTTTTGGACTATCATCCAATGGCTCCCTAAAAGGACAGTTAATATGAACAGGACCAATCGGTGAAGATGTTGCCCGGTGTACAGCAGAGTCAAGTGTGGTAAGTACCATCCGTGCAGGGATTTCATCAGTGGGGGAAGGAAGACTGAAGAAGAACCTTACAAAAGAACCAAAGTGATTTACCTAGCATCCAAATTAACAGAAAGATGTTATTCACAAATAAGAAAATGGATATATATGTATAATGTAAGATATCAAGAGTATAATCAGTTGCGATACAAGCAAAAAACAAAATAAATTCTAATAAATAAGACTATGGATGTTTATGTATAAATGTAAGATATTAACAGTATAAACAGTTACGGTACAAGAAAATACAAAATAAATTTTAAAAGATGATTTCAGTTTTATTTTTACCTGATTGATTGATTGGTTTGCTCCACAATCCTGAAGCTCTGGAGGACGATCTGCTGAGAGTACTAGAAGTGGTACAAAGTCCTGACTGGCTTCGACAACCTGTATATTATCCATAATTATAACTTTTTAATTAGGTGGCATGCATTATAAGATAAGCATGCAAAATATTTGCATACAATGGACAAGGTAGAATGAAACAACCATCATAAATGAACATGCAACTAATTCAAGTAACTGAGAAAATAGAGGGTATATATAAGATTTTTCATTACCACAATTATGATTATGCAGGATAGAATGTTGTAAAAAGATAAGTAGTGAAGGCCCGATACGCATATTGATTAACTAAAAGAATGGAAAATTATTGACCATATGATGTTCCTTGACTGGGAATAAATAAAATCTGAACTTTTCATGGATGTCTATTGAAACTCACAGCTGGAAGAAGGTTCGAAACTGCAGTGCCTGATGTAGTTATGATGACTGCTGCTTTCTGAGATCCTCTTGCATACCCAATAGCATGAAATGCAAGTGATCTCTCATCAAAGCATGAAATACAGGTTACTAAGGGATGAGCAGAAGCAGCAAGAGCAAGGGGAGATGACCTGGATCCCGGAGCTACACAAAAATACTGCAATGAAGAGTTATTAGGCAAATGCAGCAGAGTAAAGACTTATTAGACTATGGACTAAGCCTCACCGTCAAACCAAGGCGAGAACATTCTTCAACTATAAGTAATGCCCAAACAGCATTAATATTTGCACGATCTTGAACGGAATAGGTCATTTCACTGGCATTATCCAACTGATAATCAAAAAGAGACATACAACTTCAACATCCATCATCCAGTTTGTTTATTGCAACATTTCAAAAGGTCCTAATACCAGCATAATTTGCTGCATCCACTTGGCAAAACAGGCATATTAGGGTTATTATCTTTGATACATGGTAAAATGAGAGCATGACACCTTTATTTGTGTTGACTAATCTTGAAAAATCAGGCCTTCAAGTTCTTTTGCATGTATCTAGACAGCACATAATTACATGTATCTTAATTTTTTCTTCCTTCTTCTTTGGATAAACAAAAATTTACTTATCCAAAAAATTAATTGGTCACGTTTTCCATTCTATCTAGAAGGCACACAGCATTAGCTAGAAAAGTCATCACTTCTTTACTGAAACGAAGCAATTTGTAACCTTGCAGTTATATTTAACAAAATATTTTTATGTAACTATGCATTTGGGCAAAAAAGCAATTGACACTGCCACAAATTGCCTTTCCTTCTTCTCATTCTCAGTATGTAGAATATTAGAACACTGTTTTTCTTTCTACTATTTGCAGATGGTGTCCCAACAAAATATTTAAAAGCATGCTTTGCGAAGTGGCCAGCACAAAGCATCATACCATGTTGCAGGCAACACCAATAGTTGGTGTAAACTTGAAACAGAACTGACTGAAAGAAGGTGCCCCACTCTGCAAGTAAATATCAATACATTAAGACCATTCAAATAACAATCAAGTGTAATTAAGGGCCGTAAACATTAGTTGGACCTTAAAGGTAGTTTATACAAATATGACAAATAAAACCACATCCAAAGCAAATTGAAATATAAAAAATTAAGAATGAATGATTACCAGGAAAAAGGAGATACCAGTTCCATGGGGTAAGATCCAAAATCCCTTCCACTCATCAAGAGAGCATTCATATATACCTAATCAAAACATTTTGATCAATAATAACACCTAACAACATTGACATAACTCTCAATTTTGCCCCTTCTTAGAGATACACTCAAAAATGCATACAAAAAGTTTTGCTTGAAGGCGAAAAACACAATTATTTGACTTTAGCAATCGACATGAAGACCAGAAAAGTGGGTAAGCATGAAGATAAAACAATTAGATATAGTAAAAAAGGTTATACAGCATCTCAGTCCACTTCAAGAAACAAAGAGAGAGGCTGACAACAGATCAAAACAGAAAAGAACTAGGCTGAGTGCGGAAAATTCTAATTTAATTAAAAATAAGGCATTTGATTTCTCAATTCCCCCACCAAAGAAGAGAGAGAAGAAAAATGTTTGGAGCGCAGACTTAACACTTACACATTACCATATCAAAGTCTACTTTGCAAGAACCAAATTGGTAAGCATCCTCAAAGAAGCAAAGATCAAAAGTTCAGGTAGCAGAAAATCAAGGTCATTGAATCCAAACAAGAGCCTATAAACAAGACAGAACTTGGGGAAAAAGAAAGGGAAAGCACAGTGCAGAATGCATACCATTTGCACAGTTCTGTCCTCAACCACATTAAGTTTTCTAATGGCAGATCTTATGCATTTGGAGTGGCATCTCTCTGTAGTGGGCCAAAAGTGAGAACTTACCTGAAAAAATATAACAACTTTAAAACTAGGACTGAGAAAAAAACAGAACTTGAGGAAAAATATTCCAACCAGATGAAGAGAAATTAAATCAAGGTCTGAACAAAACAAAAAATACTTGGGAAATAGTACATTTTGCAACTTTAAAATCAAGAAAACATTTTTATATGATAAAGCAAACACTCACACATGCCTACACAGCTTCAGTTTTACCTTAAATTTGTTAATGTATTCATTTTAGCCAAATTTTACAGTGTAAAGTAGAATGAAGGATAATTGTATGCAATTTATAATATAGTTAATTCTGAAATCCTATGAAAAAGATTGTATAATTTCCTACTGAAAATACTAGAGATGTTTCATGTAACAGAAAAGTATGTGGAACATCATGCAAGGATCATCTCATGAAAATTAACAGTCAATATAGAGGTGTAGGCTTCTTGGTTTAACTTTAGTCTTATGAACTTGGTATCAAAATATTATGTTAATTGGAATTCAGAAACGGTCATCCTAATATAATATACCAATATTACGCAAACCAAAAGTAAGACATCTACATAATGAGTAGGAATCTATGAGCACCTGGTAAAGAGCTGATTCATAAGAACGAATTGCCTGTTCAAACGTACACAAGCAAGAATCACTCCACGCCAACGTGGCTGCTAAAATAGAGATATCCTCATGCTCATCTAACTCAATCTGATGAAACAATCCAAAATCTTATATGCATGCAGCGCTTTCAGCAGGAGGTTGAAAGTAAACACATAATATTCAAACTTAGTTATTAATTAGGAAAAAGAAAAGGTATGGGGTGCATAAAAGCTGTGCAAAATGAAAAACAAGCGCACCAGGGGAATGAATAGATAAAAAGAACCAGCCTCATGCTTCACAGAAGACAATTCTGTGTTGAAATTAATATCCAGAAAACCATAAGTTGACATAGGGATTGAATCATTTGAGAGACATCTGCAGAAAAGCTACAGTATACTCTTTAGCTATGAGAATAAGTTCAAAAACCATGTTGAAGTAAATAACAAAGTCCTTCACAAATCAAAAACAAGTGGCTTTCCAAAGAAATAACAAATAAAAAAAAAACATAATTGGAAATAAAAGAAGCTTCAAAATTCAATTTATTGAAAAACCATAATTCAAGAACATTAACCTTCAGGGTCCAATTTCCTCTGTTTAGTGTTAATTTTCCAAGAAGGTCCTTCAGTAGTTGCACTATCTGAGTTGGTGCAATTGAATTGCTTTCAAACCAAAAAGCAATATGGGGTGGAACCAAACACAAATTAGCCAGGTCAAAGGCACCAACTTCCTAGAGGAGTCATTAATATCCAAGTTTTTGCTGGTGCAGAACTATCCCACCAATGCAGAAATAGCACTAAAATCTCAAATAAATCTTTGTATTGCAGTACACAAGTAAATTGTTCCTAAGAATAGCTACACTTGTACCAAAAAAACATATAACAACAGCTAAGGTGATCAAGTAATTATTAACAAAAGCATAGAGGGCCACAATATGCTCCATTACTGTAAGAACTGAGTGACCGAAAAACTGTTGAACCAAAAATTTTAAATTTCAAGATGTCTTGAAAGCTGCAAGTGAAAGCTGTTTGCAGTTATCAAGCTCATGAACCAATGGAAAGAATATAACAATTAACATAGAGTAAGTAGATTAAAGCATGGTTATTGCTGGATACTTCATCACACAACAATTATCCTTTTATCAATTTTTCAACATACATCAAATGCATGAATATAATGTTCATTCTATCTCTGTCATAAAACAAGAAACTAACACTAGGCACAATTGGAATTAATACCAAAACTAGCACACAATCGAAAGATACACTGAAAAATCATTTGAACCACATGGATATCAAGAACATTACCTCAAAGCTTTTACGACAGCATGTTGACTACCGAAAAATATTAAAAAAGACAAAAAGAAGAAACACAAGTCAAAAAAGCATAGCATTAACCTCTTGATCGAACTAAGCTCTCCTGCGACACAAGAAGAGTTTGTAAAGGAAACAGCAGCTCCAATTCCAAAAACTCCACGAGCTGTGTTCAAGTATAGAGATTTACATGTTGACCTGTTCATCTCCTTAGAAAGAAAAAACAAAGGAAAAACAGCCGAAGAATCTGGTTGAGAGCAAAACCAATTAAAAGCTTTTGCACTGGGGGGCACAGCAACCTGCAAATACAAGAGTTGCATTGCATTGATTCTAAGAATTGAATCAAAAATATTTATAATATATTTATTAAAGTCTTGCTTCTTGATAACCTGACTAATAAACCACTTCAATCATGTAAGTATTAATTCACATACATATATATTCGTATCAATGTTACAAATTTACATACCCTAAATATATCTAGAAGATATTGCAGAAATGGAGCTTTCTCTCTCATTGGAAAACCATCTTGAGGTGCAAATTTGATTTTAAAAAATGGAGTTTAAATGAACAGGATCCCATACATTCATACACCCTCAATGTCAGTACAATTCTTGTGTGTGTTTATACCTGAAATCTCAAAACCCCGCTAGAAGAGCTAGGAGGATTAAGCTTCAACGCATCCACAGCCTCTTTAATACTCTGGAGACCATGCTCAAGTGTCAAAGCTGGAGGCAAAGTGTGGGTAATGCAGGTCTCCACCACCAAATCACCATCTTCCAATTCATTAGCATCGATTATGGGACCATCAAACCTCACCCCATTAACCAACTAATAAAATCCCAACAACAAGAAACGATCACAACCCAGTTTCAAACGAACTATAAATTAAAAGAATACAAAAAAAAGGAAGAAAATGAAACACCTTGAGATTGCAGGAAAGGAAATCTTTTTTGCAGAAAAGCGGGAGTCTTGGATATGGGGTTGGGTTTTTGGTGTGAAAAAGATGGTTCTTGAGGTGGGGTTTTGGCGTTAATGCTAAAAATGGTATGGAAAGAGTGTCCCTTAGTAGTAACATTAGAGATATTTTGAGCTTTTTTCTGAAATCCTGAGAAGAAAGAAAGGTTTCAGAGCAAAGAGTCAAAACTTTGAAGAAGAAATGAAATGGATAGATGAGAGAAGTTGTTGGTTGCTTTGGCGCTTCTTATTCCTATAATTGCAAATTAAAAATTTGGGCTTTCACCTGCCAAATCTTGGCTCAACCCACCAAACTACAAGAGCTTTACCAATAAAAAATTAATTTTAATTTTAATTTTAAGGTTAGGGTTTAAGTTTTTAACAAATATTAATAATCAAGTTTAGATATTTGATATTAATTTTTAATCGAACAGGTAAAGTATCAAAAGTTAAATATTAATTAAATTCATCTTAAATATCTCAAAATTAATAAGTAGAAATTTAGATATTTATGTTTTTCCTAGAATTGGATCAACTTATTTGTCCAATTTTTTTTTAATAAAGACTATAGAGAGAATAATATCTTAGGTAATATTTTCAAGGACAAAATACATATAAATTATTATTGCATGAAATTAAAAATTTCCACCTCAGCAAAAGCCTGATGTCTGACGTGTGCTCTAATGATATTAGAAAAGTATAAAGTCTGGAAAGTCTGACGTGGGTCACACAGGACGCACACCCTGCGCAAGTTTTCTATATTCCACTCTGAGCTATCAAACTACCCCAACCTTCTCACTAAATTTACCACACAATCAACAATTTCCAACCTAAATCTTGCAAGTCAAAGGGGGACATTTTAGACATTTAACACATAATATAACTAAATTAGAAAGCGTCAAAGGAGGCAAAGTCTTAAACATGAGTAATCATAGGCAAAACAAAATATTTCGTTTACTCCAAGCTCACACCCCTCATTAATACCAACATAATATAAAATCCTAAGGAACCAAACTCAAGAGTTACTACAAAAATCTTGGCAGCCATGGCCTCAGTTCCAAACTTCCATGCACTCCCCATGTTTCTTGTTGTTACCATGATCTTGTTATCAACTACTCCACTTGCTTCGGGGCAATGTGAAGCAGAATCCAAAAATGCATGCCATGACAAGGCAGAATCCATGAAGCTGAAAATCATTGCCATTGTTGCAATCTTAGTGTCTAGTATGATTGGTGTGTGCTCACCATTGTTTTCTCGTCTGTTGCCAACGCTTAGACCCGAAAGGGACTTACTCATTGTGGTCAAGGCATTTGCTTCCGGTGTTATTCTAGCAACCGGGTACATGCACGTGTTACCGGATGCTTTTGACGACTTGATGTCCAAGTGTTTGCCTGAGAATCCGTGGAGGAAGTTCCCTTTCACAACTTTCGCGGCAATGCTGGCGGCGCTGGTGACCCTCATGGTGGATTCGTTTGCCATGAGTATATACAAGAAACGTTGTGCTAAAGCTTCAGTCGTTGATGCTGGCAATGGTGCGGGACTGGAAAATGGGAATGTACAAACAGAGAATTTTGGACAAGGACACGGCCATGCAGTTGAGAAGAATGATAAAGCATCACAGTTGTTAAGGTATCGAGTTATTGCTCAGGTATGTTTGAAACTTTGAATCCTAAAATGCTGTAGGAATGCAGAATCTTCTTGTTTTTGACAATCATCACAACAAACTAGCTTAACTTCACTCAATTTTCGTTGCCCCTGTAACAGTTTTAATGAGAATATAAATTCACCAAATTTTCTTTGTTTTCTGAAGTGAACTTGTTGTTGATGGCCATTTACCTCTTCGGACAGTTTCTGGTTGAATTTGTTTGTCTTTAGGCTTCAAAGTGTTCATTAGAAGCAAACCAAAATGCTTTTGCATTGATTAATCAATCCATATATATAATATATGTTACAGAGTTTGGTCCATGAAGGTGTCTTTATCTGGTTTTACAACATTGTGCATATAATCACATAGATTTGCTAAATGCAGGTATTAGAGTTGGGAATTATAGTTCATTCGGTGGTAATTGGTCTTGCAATGGGAGCCTCTGAGAATCATTGCACGATACGATCACTCATCTCTGCTCTTTGCATCCATCAAATGTTTGAGGGAATGGGACTAGGTGGATGCATACTACAGGTGATCCTAAATCTCCAGTCTCTCACAAACACCATTTTTTCATTCAATTACAGATTGTTTTAGTCCATGCAGCTTTGGTTTTTTCCTCTTATCAATAAACATTGTGTCTTCAGGCTGAATATGAGCTCAAAATGAAAGCAATCATGGCATTCTTCTTCTCAGCCACAACTCCTTTCGGGGTTGTTCTGGGAATTGGCTTGTCAAGTGTTTACAGCGAGACCAGCCCAACTGAACTCATCGTTGTAGGACTGCTAAATGCGTGCTCAGCAGGGTTGCTGAATTATATGGCTTTGGTAGATCTCCTGGCAGCTGATTTTATGGGGCCTAGGCTTCAAACAAATATGAAGCTCCAGGTTTGGTCTTATATTGCAGTGTTACTAGGTGCTGGGCTCATGTCATTGATGGCAAAATGGGCTTAGCCAGTTCCTCGTGTACTCAACATACCATGTCTTTAATTTGCTGCTGGCTAATTTATCTTTCAGAATTCAGAAAATAGAAAATATATTTGCGTAATTTGCTTTGTTGACCAAGAAAAAGAAAAAAACCAAGTCAAGAAAGATTTAATATGTAGTAGGAGTATGTGAAAAAGAAAGTAGAACAAGAAAAGGAGAATTTGCCTGCCTAACAGTCATCACAAACAACTTTTAGCCTGGTTTATTGCAGAAGAGAGAAGAAAATACTTCCAACTTTTGGGCATCTAAAGTTTCTCAGAAATAATATATAATACTAATAAACAAGGTTTTAGTTCTGACTGAGTAAATTTGGTTACATCACTATTATTCAATCACCAAATCCTTAAACCATAAACCCTTTGATCAACCAGGAATTTGGTCTTGACTAGGATCAATGATAACATTTGCCTGGATCCAGAGAGTTTTGGAAGGTGTGGGTTCCCAACCCACTTGTGGCCCAAGAAAGCAATTTTGGCGTATTTGATTTGAACCCGGTGACTCCACAGTAAAGTTTTCAAGAAAGTGGAATAGATTTAAGGCTCCATAGGCTTTGTTTCAGAGGCCACATGCCTGCAACCAAGACATGATAAAACATGGAGGTAAGAGTTGAAAAGTTCCTAGATTAAGACAGTGAGCATGAGAAACTATTGGAAAAGTGCATGCCTACACGCTCCTGATTACACTGAGCTCAGCTGCAGAAACTAACAGCAAAAGAAACCAAAAAAGATCTTGTTTGGTGTCAGCTCCTCTTGATGCTACCGGTGGAATTGGCAACATGCTTGAAAATGGATGTTTAGGTTCGTTTTCTCAATTTGTCACCAAACCATTACCCTTACTATTATAATGATGACAAATTTCACGGCTCATTCCAGGTCCATAACTAAAACAAAACAGTTCGCAAACTTCAATTAGTCAATATCGCTATAATTAAAATTGTTTAAACGTTACATCAGATGTAGATGTCTTTAAACCAAAGCTTGCAGCCAGAAAGTTTCGTTGGTGCAAGGACGGGCAACCTGGCAATCTATCAGGGCAGAATTCTGCTATAAATAAATAGAAAATGTTGCATAAATCACCTCTCAGAACGATGATATCGACAGGGTGCTTTCGGCATATGGAATTTTTTTTTTTTCCATTACCACCATTTACAATCTCTGGTCACTGATCTGCCTTGCTGTCCTATGTTTGTTGGTTATAACTCACCTTTTGCTTGACCAAATACATGGCCTTGAAACCTTTAAGTAGCCCCTTTTGCCCCCTCGAGTTATGTCACAAGATGCTAACTTACCCAACATCAATTGACAGGTACCTAACAGGTGAATTATAATTGCATAAAAACCTACTAGAATCATCCATTAGACTTTGCAGGGATCGATCAGGGTCAAAAGTTAGTATTATATATCAACAATGCTTCTGTTTCTGTGTGTGTCCATAAGTTCAGATGGATCAACAGTTAAAGCTGTTTAGAGCAATTGCTAGTTTGTAAAGATGAAGATGGACCAAGTGACAAACATTAATAGTGACCACATATCAAAAGAATTATAAAGACAAAGAAGACAATAGCAGAATTATGGACAAAGTTGATATTATATGATTATACTATTATGTTTCAATGTGTGACAAAGGAAATAATACAAGGCAACCAATTTTGTCCTATTCGAAAATGGGGAGGCCAATAGGCCTAAAGTGTCCCCTCGTGCAATCAAAAATGCACTCATTGCCTTTCAAGACCTTTCGCATATGGCTTTTGGCTCTTTGTGAGTGGTTTTGGTAAACCTGTGAATGAGCCATTCTTGCTCCTAGATGACTTTTCTATAGGAGTAAGAGGATGAGGAATTAGCTATAACGCAGGAGCCTGTTTCCTGGATCTTTCTCGAGCGTATAGTCAACCGCAAGTATACCTCCAGTAAATTCTAAAAATCTCCAAGTACTTAAAATACAGTACAGAAGAAACTAATTGGCAGATAAATTGTATCAGATGCCAGTACAAAGTACGAGATGCACTAACATGAGGTCAACAACTCAGTTGCAGTAAAGCAACCATGCTGCTCTTTGACACATTTATGTTTTGTATTGCTTGGACAGTGAGATTGAATACAATGAAATTTAAGCTATTTTCTAGTAGTATTATTTTTCATTTCTTATTCTGTGAATAAGGTACAGTCTGCTAGCTATATATATGTTAATTCTGTGCATAAGCATTGGAGGACAAGTAAATTGACTGGCAGACATAATATCTAAAACAATCTTGGACTGTAATAGATCATGATGCAAGATCATAAATGGGAAACCATAGTTGGATATAACATGTTCTACTTTTCACATATAGACAACCATATATGGGTTAGTTAACCCTACTTCAGTTCACAGTCTGAAAACTGTTATGAAACTAGAGCTAGCTAGTCGTCCCATGATGCAATATACTTGGTAATGGAGACACCAAAGTTTTGAAGTTGATGCTTACGCAACTTTTTTGGTTAGGTTTCAAAAGTGATGATCATGATGATAAGTAAAGCATCACACATCTCCACAAAGCCGGTATGATCATATTGCTTAAATGCATATGTTATTAGTGAATTGGCTGGTTAATGCGTGGGGCTAATAAGGCTTGTGGCTCTGGGTACTTGGAGAATCCCCTTAATCATTCTTGCAGAAATTCAAATAATAGACTAAGATGGTTCATCGCGCATATCAACATCTTGGTGCTGATTCGTTTTCGGGAATATGGCATGAGATCACTAAGCAAGCGACCTATGAGTTACCAGTAAGAGCTTAGGTCTTCCCATTGGATTAACTTTCAAGACAAATTCACAAGGCGTGTGGACCTTCATCATTGATGAATATTCTGATAGATAGAGATTGATCACTGTGGCACGTCTTCTGGTTGCAAGTTTGGCAACACTGTGACTTTAGGATTGTACTAGGAAGAATATGATGGGGACACCAATCCTTTCAAGAACAAAATATCCAATGATTGATGAATGGCTCCTGTAGGAACTCTTGGCACTCTCAAAGCTCAAGGAATAGAACTATTAAACCAGAGCCAGAGGGATAATGAACAAGTACTGATCCATTTATATATTATATTGAGATCACTAATTAAACAAAAACATATCTTTAAGGCACCTAAACAACTTTAGTATCCATATTGTTAGTGGATTAAGACCTTAACAAAGTTACGTCAGCTCTAGAAAACAAGCGTGCAAGTCAGTAATACTCTAAATGCACCATCCACCATTATTATTATAACAACAAACAAACTATGTGTCAATGACAACAAGGCAAATGTGAAGATTTTGAAAAACATCGGTAAAGAAAACTGATGGAAATTGCAACTTGTCTTTTAATAAGATATGGGGAATGAGGATCATGAAATTTAGCAGAAGAGGAAAGATGATGATGAGCTTATCCTATTTGAACCAATTACCGCAAAATGTGATGACCTCAGGAAAGAATTGGACAGGGAAGAAAGAAGAAAAATTAAAAAAGAAGAGTTGTTTAAGTGGGGGGAAAGTGGAGACAGTGCACATTTGGTACAGGTGATGGTACCAAAATTTTTGCAATTCCATGATGGAGAAGCCTAAAAAGGTTTAAAAGCAGATGCTGATATGGTAGCCTGTGTGGTCACAGAATTTTCAAGAGACTCCTGCCATTACTGAGGTAGCCAATTGTTTAAGGCAATAAAATTTTCTGAGGCAGTAGGAAATGTAATGCACCCTATGCTGCATAACCAATATGCATGATGAATGACTGTTTGCCAATATGCAAGTATAAAGCAGACACTCCTGTTACAGTTGCCATGGCTTCATTTACCTTTTGATAAAGGCTTTTTCATTTAGATATTACATAAAACCACCTTACAGTGAAATATAGTAGTTACCTTCAATGTCCATGGGATCATTGAGTGTGGGAGGCCTAATTGCTTCCAGAATTAGAAACAAATTTTAAACTATGGACATACTTATTTAAGGCTTTGACAACAACAGTTTACTAGGAGAACTGAATGTTCTTTTTAACATGTAAGAAACTAAGCTTTATTAGTTTCATTATGAATTTGGATCCAAACATGTTAAAATCTGTGGTCATGTGCACATCCACGCACATTGGCACAAGAGTGCGAGGAAGAGAGAGAGAGAGAGTTCATGTTGGGTTGAGTTGACGGGCTGTGCAATTGGGTGCAGTAATGGTGCACCAGACACACAAGGTCACTAGTAAAAAGGACCCACTTGGGCACAATTATGTGTTTATGTTGCCCTCTCAGCTGATGGTTGGCACCAAAAGGATTTGGCGTTAAATCCAGTCCCCCCCCGTACCTAGCACTTCTTTCACATTTGTGGTGCCCCTTCTCCTCTGTCTGCATACTAGCTATAGCAACAACTTAGGCTAGGCACGTATGAGGATAAAGAAAGCAATAAGCCATTCATGATCCCTTTTAATTCTTCTTTTACTTTTCAAACTTTTTTGTTGTTTTCTTTAATTGGTAGGACCCCAGAAACTTAGCTCATCTCGAAATTTTCCAATGATTAATCAAATCAAGGCATTTTCATGTGTTGAAGAAAGTTGTCCAATTTTTGGCAGTGCAGAGGATTAATTCGGTATGGTGTATGCTTGAATGCATGTTGTGATTCTAAAGGTGTTTGCATACTCATGATTTGGCTTTTGTAGCGACCTAGTCCTTCTCTTGATCCGTCTCATTTCCTAAAATCTAACCATATTTGACATCATAGTTGCCACAGCTTTCTGGCATTACTGCTAATTGGTATAGACTCCATGACAGGTCAGTGCTGTGAAGGATTAAATTCTTCTAATTGCTATGGACTGCATGGAAGGTCAGTGTTGTGAAGGATTAGAATTCCAGGCCATACTGCATACCACAGGCACCTTTACCACACCAATTCATATCAGTGCAACCGCAGGTTTCCAAGCATAGCCTCACTTTGGGGAGAATCGATTTTTCCAACAATGATAACATTTCACATATTACATTTTCTCTTGATCGACTGTTATCACAAGTTCACAACCCTCAGTGATTGATGTTTCCTGGCAGAAATAATGTGAGTGATACCACCAAAATTGATGAACAGGGCAACATTCAACTTACATCACACAGTTCAGTCAAATTACTAGTGATATATGTCAGTTGCTCATATTCTGCACCTGAAATCATGGATGAACAGCCAACTTGCCATTCACCTTCCACAAATAGCATATTCTATGGTACCCACATGCTATCAAGTTGTAGGAGTGACATATCCCAGCTTTGTGTATTTTTCTCCCCACAAAACTTTACTATCGGTCAATCATGTCTGGTCCAACTCCTTTTGGCAGCTTTAGATTTTCAGGTGTTGCTCAAAAAGTTTGGCTTTGATTCTTCTTTTTCATATGCGTGGAGCATAAAAATAATTATCTGCATGAAGGGTTTTAACAATGCTTCCAAATTTCCCATTCATGAGAGATCACAAATCTCTGCATTCCCTTTGTCCTATCAGATAATGGAATAAGGCAGACCTCTCTTAGTTGGTTCTTCATCTACTCTACCTAATGGGTATATGATCCATGGCAATGATAGGCTCCAAAGACAATGACCATCATTTTCACAGTTGAGTACACATTGGCACTCTGATAAAATCTCCCAAAGGAGAGCAGAATTCTTCAAAACCCTGAGAAATTTTATGTTAATTGGAGTACTTGATGAGTAACTGAAGGAAACAAATCTTTTTCCTAAAGTTGGAACTTTTTTTATACAATCCCTTCCCTGTCCATCTTCTGCAATAACTTAGTCAAACAACAATGGGATAAATATTACCCCTCTGAAGGGCAGTTCTGTAGTTTGACCCCATACTTTAATAGTGCAAAATTTAGGACAAGGACAATGGAAGCTGCCTTTGCAATGACAAGTTCATAATAGGTGGGGCAAAACTTTGCTGCATTTGACTTCGGCACAGCCGAGCTAGGAAGGGAATAAGGCATCAAGAAATCTGTTAGGACTAGGACAGTAGGAATATTAAGGCTTGATTCTGTAAATCGAGCATAATCTTTTGTCATCATTTCTATCTATGACAGCAGTTCTCTTGCATTCATGCACTGATTAACATTATATATAGAAGTAGTGCAGAATTTCAAAACATTATTTTACCTAACCTTCTTTGGATGTTTTGCAGTGAAACATATTCTCCAGTTGCTCCCCAATTCCTATCTAGTCTTTTTCTATAAGAATTTAGCAGCCTAGAGCAGTTCCTTTTAGTGGGAATCACCTAAAATAAGCTTTGTAGTGTTATTAAACACGGAAACGAATTAGATGTGGATAGAATATTGGTAATCTATTAACAAATAGCTGAGAAAACATGCGTTTGCAAGTTGCTGCCTCTGAGATACGCCAAGACTTTTTTGATCTGATCTTTCTTTTATTAATCTTTCCCTTATCATGTTTGCAAGTGGTCCTCAAGGGATATAGATTAGCAGCAATATTGTATAATTAATCATCAACAAACAAACTGATTATACTGACAAAGATACTGCCATTTTCTTAGTTTCAGGTTATATATAGTAATACTTTAGAAAGGTACTTTGGGTACTTGAGTTGGTAAACGTGCCAATCGATGATAAGACATGAAAGAATAACAAAACTGATAACCTGTTAAGAGGCACTGAACTATTCCCACACGTAGATTGCAAGATAACTCTTCTATAGTGTTCTTCAGTCAATGTCTTGGGAGAATTTTTGATTCATAACAAATCAGATAAAAAGCAACTCAAGGCAAGTATTAAACTATTAGGATGGAAGATAACTTTTCCTAACAAAAGCTTCATGTACTGATCAGGACTACTGCCTTAAACCAGTGGCTTGGGTGGGTTAAAGTTTGCCTCAAGGGATCCATATATGCAAATGAATGATCTCCAAGAAGAGGAAAAGCTGGAAAGATGAAGAAATCAAGCATAGGTGTCAGGAGAGAAGCAAGAATCCTTATTAAAATTGCCCAGTTTCAGTCCGAATGAAAGACAATGAGACTGCTGGGATATATATATATATATATATTTTTTTTTTTGCTCAGTGAGATTGCTGCGATTTAGGTACCTGATGTTAAACTATATCAAGATAATTGCACTCTTATGGGACCGTCCAATCTTAAATTTGAAGTGCCTAATGAGTCATCTGATTATAATAAAATTAGTCATAGAAACTATGCTTAATTTAATGGTTTACTTTTAAACTGGGCTTCATTGCGTCATCAGCCACAAGGCCTTATTCACTGCTGGAATTTTGTAGTATGAAAACATGTCCTGAGATTGACTTCAACACCATTTCTCAATTGCCTTTTCTTCTTTCTTTAAAACATTCCTCACTCAAATTATTGCTCCCATATCGGCAAGTTTTCCCTCTTCTAAGCGTCATATCAGATGCCAGATGATTAGCCAAATCTAAAATTCTATGGCATGCTCACACACCTGATCTCATGCATGCATATATACATCAATGCATACATACATACATACATACACACGTGTCACTATCCCACGACTGCAACACCTGTAGCAGCATTGTTACCTTTTTAGAAATAATGTATGGGATGTAAAGCGAGTTGTGCGTCTGCTACCACAGCATTCATAAATAAGATAAATTAACCAGTCAGGTGACATTCACATTTTTATGATAGATGTTTCAATTCTGCGCTTGTAAGCCCTGGTACTGTTACACTTGTTGCTGAAACTGGCCCACCTCGGAAGTCTTTTTCCTCCTATAAAAGCTCTCCATTCATTCCGTCCTCCCCTACCTTCAAAGGCTAAACAATCACTGCAACACATTACAACCCTTCAGTTTCAGGCGTCGACTTCACAACTTAAACCATGATTCCAGGTGAGCTCACAGGACTCCGCTACCTAGCACCAGAAAACCCAATCCTGATTCCAGCCAACCTTGGCATGATGCAAAATACTATACCAGATTTTCATTTCAATAGATTCTTGAGCAACCTACCCATTTCCCACATCCCACTACCTGCTCATGAATTCACTACACAGTCTTCAAGTATCAGCAATCATTCAACTTCAGACGAGGCTGAGGAGCTCCAGCTCAGCATCATCGATGAGAGGAAACAACGAAGAATGATATCTAATAGAGAATCTGCTCGTAGGTCGAGGATGCGGAAACAGAAGCACCTGGATGAACTTTGGTCACAGGTGATTAGGCTTCGCAACGAGAACCACAGTCTCATAGACAAATTGAATCATGTATCAGAGTGCCATGACCGAGTTCTTCAAGAAAATGAAAGGCTCAAGGAAGAAGCCTCCGATCTTCGCGAAATGCTGACTGACCTAAAAATTGGTAGTCCTTATTCTCTTGCTTTGAGAGAGCTGGAAGACGTTCCCTGCAACACTGCTCACCTGAGAGCTGAGTCAACAAACCAATCTATTGCTAACTCCGTAGACTTGCTTCATTGAGATGAGAGCTATTTTGCCATATATAACTATTCTGCGTTCCTCAGTTTGCTACGGTTATTAATCAAGCTTTTGGCTTAGTTTGAGCTGTTTGAGATTAGAATCAAACCATGCAATAACATCTTTTGATCATTTTATCCTAACTCAGGTTAATGGTCTACATACGTCACCTACACAATCCATAGCCTGAAGCAACTGTTTGCAGCTCTTCTCGCCGCATAACATTCCAGAGCATAATATGTGAAAATGATACCTGCAATGGTCCATCACAAGCAAATCAAACACTCAATCATGACTTTTATCTATTAATCATTTTAAGAACCCCACCAAACTCTGTTTATAGAATTTCACCTGAAATATGGATTAAAGAAAGAACAGTAAATAGCACTAAGAGACTAAAGAAAGAAATCCTGACGCATAATACGAATTATATTTCCACAATTTTACTGCCATAAGGGGAAGTAACATTTTTCTTTTCTTTTTCCATGTGCCCTATACAATGGTTAAGAAACAAGTTGCTTTTAGAGTGGTGGCCCTTGTGTGAACAGGATCCAGTCATGCCACAAGGTGGCCCCATAGCCAGTAAAATCTCCTGTGTTGCTCACAATAACAGGGGCAAGAGGACAAATGGTGGTGGAGGTGCTGCTAGTAGTGGCTCATCACTCAAATAACTACTATACAAAGCAAAACATTTGAAAAGGCTATCCACTAACATACCCCAAAGTACTATTTTCAGCTTTCTGTGAGGGCATCGATTTGCCTGCCTAGCTTGGGTTCAACCCAGTTTACATTGTTTTCACCAAAAAGAAGGCGACATCAAGCGCAGCCTACGCTTCAGGTGCTGCTTGAACAGTGCCCTTTTACAGAATGCCAGAACCAACTGCACTAGTAAGTCCTATCCATATCTCTGTTGCTTTCTCTTTGCTACGTGGATGATCGTGCAATTCGTGCTTGCACCTATGTTATGGATAATCTTCCAAGACATGGCGTCAGTTTCTGCATAAATGGAAACAACCAGGCTTTGTTTGTTCTTTACACGTAAAAAAGTAATGCAGACTACAGTTAGACGGTTTCTTATTTACGCTTCTCTTAATCTTTATGGATGATTGTTTTATTGGTACTTATAGTTCCTTTCCTTTACCTGTCAGTTGACTGAAAACTGTACAGCAGCTAACAAATCTGCTGCTTAGTGGGATTGTGTTTACCTGACCAAAAATAAGTTCTTAAGTTTCATGGGTTTTCACAACAATATATGTCCATGAAATCGTAAGCCATCCTATATGTTGAGATTGTGAATTTACTTGATTCTTGTATAATCTTCAACTGCTTTGCTTTTATGAAATTCTAAAGTTAATAGTATTTCATAAAGTATCAGACTATAGTTCCAGAAAAATTCAAAGAATGCATCTTTGGGGCTCAGAAGAATCAGAATATCTTTTTTAAGGGATCAATGGGTCATCCAGCAGCATATCAAGTGTACAGTACAATATTCAAGCTAGTCTTTTCAGAATAAGGAATCCAAACAATAATAATCAACAGCATATGGTGATTGGTGAGATCAAATAGTAATGACAATGATCATTAATAAAATTAAATCAATACTTTAATCACCTACTTATAATCTTGCTGAAAAGGCTTAAGTTGAGACTCAATTTACTCACTGCAAAAATGCTGTTCTTTTTTCCCCATGACAGACAAGCACAGATACACCCACATGCATGTATATCTTAATGGAAAATTTTCTCAATTGTAAAATGAAGAGTCAGTTCACCCCAAATTCAATGACCCCATGTCAGCATTTTTTTCTTTTTCTCTTTTTGCTTTCTCATCTTGATGGTTCTTGGTTACCATTTACAGAGAGACACATCAATATGAAAAGAAAGAATACTAAAGGCACTTCTTAAATGCATGAACTTAAATGATTGATTCGGGTTCCTAGGCAATCAAGTGTGCTTATCCTTACCATAATGATCCAAGAGAACTATTGCTAGGTCAACGTAAATCTATATAACCTAGTTGAAAATTGAATTAATCACCCTCAACAATCAGTGGTGGTGATGATAGCAGGTAAAGCCATAGTTCAGTTCCAGAGCCGACACTTGGCAATACGGACAGCATTAAGGATCATTGTAACCTGATTAAAAAAATTTACTCTAATGACTTAGAAGGCAAGAAATCATGAACTCCTCTCACCTCGCAATGTGAACAAGGGATGCAAATAGAATATGGTAATGTTATTTTATTGTGAAATAAACAATGTAATCTACACTAATAACTCCTTAAATAAGTCTGGAACTGATAAAAATGACAGTGGAAAAATGGAAACAGGCACACCTTGAAATCGTTTACTAGTAGTGCTGGGTTCCAGCCCAATTTCAGTTTTCAGTTATCTATTGATATCGGCGACAAGGAAAGGGGATCTAGCAAAGCATTGGACTTATGGGGTCCTAGAATCTCAGACGTAAGCACCTTATTCAAACAAAAAAGGAAAAATCCACTGAGTCTTGATTAATGCATGGAAGAGTTCTGTTAGCTTCAGGATCTCAGTTCTCAGGATATCTGAAGCCCAATAAACTTCAGGGCTAAGTACCCAATTGACCCAAGGAAGAAACTAGGTTCAATTCTCAGAGCACGTCTTCCCAGGAATGATGTTGGAGCCTTGCACCATGGCCTCCTTGCAATTCTAATTTCATTTGAATTCATTAATATTTAAAATAAATAATTCATCATAAATTTATAAATAATGTTAATAAATAAATATAAAAAATTAAAAATATCCTTTTTCTTTCTTGACCTTTTTCTTTTTCAGGTATTCTAATGATGCTTCTTATACATTAATAGGCCATCTCGCGACTAGATTTGACCGAATCTCTTCAAGCGAGCGTGATCTGATTGCGCTCCCCCAACTGCATGGCCCATATCTCGCACTCCTCTAGGGAGCACGGGATCATGCTCTCTTAGAGAGCACTAGATTGGTGCTTTCCCCGGGAGTACAATTTGGTTGAATTTGACATTTTTCAGCAGATCTAATCTTGAGGTGATTAACTAATAAAAATAAATTAGAGAGAATTTATTTTGAATAAGAGAGAAAAAATTTTAAAAATTAATGAAAGATACAATTGTAAAAAAATACGTTTTTAAACTAGCAAAAAATACAAACAATTTATGTGTTTAGTGAAATATATTTTTTTACAATTAATTATTCATTTCTAATATTAATAAATTTAAATAAAATTATAACTAAAACTTAAAAAATCAGGATTTAATTTACCGAAGATTTTTCTAATGATAGAAATTTGATAGATTATCCCACTATCTCAAGGATAATCAACCATCAACCCTCATGCTCTTCCTATTTACTTATGCTACAACACCAGACCTTATCAAAAGCCAATTACAAAATTAACGCCTACATGAGAATTAAAGATTGAATTCTTCGTTCTTGTGTTCAGATATTTAGTCCTATCATATAACACAGGCTCATTACAATTTACAGGGCCATAACTTGGGTATAGTACATAAGAGTTTAAGTGAACGGGAAAATCAACATCTAAAGTAAGCAGTTCAAAACGCGAGTTTGATTACTTTCTACTGGTAAAACATTACAAGAGCAAAGAAGCAAACAAGAAGATCACGGTTCATCTTTTTCCTGGGTGTAAATATAATCCGTATGAGCAGCCAAGGACCTCCTAATCAGACATTCTTCACCACCCAAGCCGTTGCACTCATCATCACTGTAACTTGATTCCTGTAAATCGTCAACATACAAAAACCATGTCAAAATATGCCCACCAAAACCGAAAAACAACAAACATCATTTCCCAGGAAACAATACTTACTGGTGAAGAAACTGGCATCTGAGGTTCATCACCTTGTTGCAGAATACTGGTTGGCAGAAGTCTGCTTTGTGCTGTAGACAGCAGAAGTAAAGCCAAGATCAAGAACACGAAGGTCTTACTCTTTGCCATGCTTCTTCTTTTCCTTTTTTTTTTCCTTTTTCAGTTTAAAGAGAGCATGGAGGAATGAGTTGAGCCTTGTCTAAATAGGGGGTAAGGGTATAGCTAGACCAGGGCTGCGGCCAGCATTTATGTTAGCAGTACTATATAGAGTGTTCGTGAGGGTAATTCACCTTAGGTTTCATGAATGAAGCAAGAAAAAAGTCAAAAGCTTGGCAACATCCACTAGTGGGGGGAGTCAATCGGTGACTTGTTTCCTAGGAAACATCGCCATTGATAGACAGCATTGAGAACCGTATCACAATATATATATATATATATATATATATATATATATTTCTTTGGATGATGATGCAGAATTGCAGAGTACTGTGTGATGGAAAGCTAGCTGTACATGCAGGTGTAAAATAGATACCAATCTCGCCCGCATGTGGTACACACCTGTCAAATTATTAGGGTACTCAGGTAAATTTCTCGGATATCAAAATAAATATTATAATAATATATCAGCAGTAAATTTTTTTTTAACTTTATAAAGGTAAATTTTATAATTAAATTTCGGGTCTATATTTTATTTATCAAAATCATAAAAATGAGGTAGTAATCACCGACAAGCTATAAAAAGATTAAAACAATTTATTAAACATGTCGAGAACAATGCGACAATATTTATGAATTGACTAATCAATTTAGCATTTCAAGGTCATCAAACTTAATAAGAGCTTGAGAACCCAACATTTAAAGTATTTAAATGGAATAAAAAAAAACATCATTTTAGGATATTTTATTTATTATTAATTGATTTTATATTAAATATTATTTTAAAATAATTTATTATGATATTATAACAAGTCTTGATCTTTATTGTCATTTTTTTCATGATAAGTTGTTACATGTTAAATTCGTATTTTTACGAATGAGAGAGAGTATTAGAATGGTGATAAGAAATCTTATATCTATTAAGTTGAAGTTATCTTAAACATATATATAATTATAGTAAAGATTACTTATTTTATTGTTAGTTGATTTTTGATTAAATGTTCATCTTAAGAAATTCAATAAACTTAGAGTCTTATATCGGATATGATAGAAAATTAGATTATCTAAGCTTTCCTTTTTTCTAATTTTTCGTTTATATAAGAAATATTACTTTTCTTTTGGTTTATGTTTTTATTATTTACATTTTGTTATTTATTTTTTATTGTTTTAAAGAATGGTGGTAAAGCAAAATGTTAAAAGGCAAAACTTCTAAATTTGTATTATACTTTATTTAAATTTTATTCAAATATATTTTTACTTAAATTTAAATATTATTAAGTGATTCTTTACCGAAATATCTCTTTCTCAAATAAAAAAATAAAATACTTGAAAAATCCCTAATTTATTCAATAAAATTCAAATAAATCTTTATTCTTTTGCTACATTTAATTAAATCTTTATAATTTTTATTCAAAATCAAATAAGTTTTAATGACTAAAGGTCAATTACTTATCATTTTATTCTCAAGTGACAATGACATATGGTTATATCGATATATCAAATTATAATTTATTATGACATGTTAATATGTCACGTCATTATCATATGACATAAAATAATAAGTAGTATTTTAATTAATAAAGTTTAATTAATTTTTAATTATAAAAATTTATTTATTTTAAAATAAAAATATAAAAATTTATTTAAATATTTATGAATATGATTTTTTTAAAAATATTAAGTAAAAAAAATTCAACCCATGCCCAAGTCGAAGCTTACATTTGTAGGTACGAACCCGACTTAAAGCCCGACTTGAACTGGCCTAGGCCCAGTCCATGGAAATCTCCGATCCAATGAGCAGGCAGGCAGGCTGTCCTCGTAGCCATGGAATAGCGCCAAAAACAACTGCCAAGATATTTTCTCGTTATCCTGTTTTTTTCCTTCTTCCTCTTGTTAAGATGCTATCCATATTTATCCATGAGTATCATCAACTGTTTTTTGAAAACCGTCACTCCAGAAACTCAATCATGGCATCTTCGCCAGCTCCAATCTCTGGAATATCTTTCGCCAACCCAACACTGCCCAGAACCAAGAAGGCATCAGCTTCACATTATCCCATCCCGAAAGAACCCAGAGCCGTGGCCAAAGAGATTTACTTCAACCATGATGGCTCTGCCACTAAGAAGCTTAAGGTCACTTTCTATGATCAAAGCACATTACATGACTCTGATCACTAAAACTTAAGCTTACATCCAGATGGCTTTCTTTTCTTTTTCTTTTTTTTTTTCATCGTTTTCTGTTCTTCTTTCTTTGTTGGTATGATACAGGCAGGTGTAGACAAAGTGGCAGAGCTCATTGGGGTTACATTGGGACCAAAGGGAAGAAATGTAGTTCTGCAAAACAAGTACGGACCTCCCAAGATTGTTAACGATGGAGAAACTGTTCTCAAGCAGGTTTTTCTATTTTCTACTTGGACCCATCACTCCATCACTTCTTTACCCTTTGTTTTTTGCCCCTTTCTTTTGATACCTGAAAAAATTTTGGAGTTTTGATTAATACCTGAAAAAATTTTGGTTCTTGTCTTCTTGAATTGTTGTAGCTAATTCCTTTACCTGGAAATTTACAAGAGTCCGTAAATTAGGATAATATATCTAGAGCTATTCAAGATAACCAGCATAAATTGCTTGAAAATAATGGACTGTCAGAAATTGGTACTTCAGGGGCTTTTTTTTTTTGGAGTATTAATATGCTATTTAATCTTTGTTGCACATTCTCAAGTATGGTTTGTTTGGTGCTAGAAGCAACTTAAAAAGAATCACAGGAGACCTTTCTGTATTTCTTTTCTCATGTTGATATATAGTTCACCAGGGTATTCAACCAGTATGGATATGTTCAGAAACTCTTGATATGATTTATCATGAAAGGTCCTTATCATTTAGTTGTCTATTTGGGCATTCAAATAAATTTAGTGATATTTGAAGATGCATTAGTACACCTGCATAAGCTAATATCAGGAACAAAGAGTAAAATGACTCCTAGTAGTTCTAACTTATTACAGTTCGGTACCTTTTTTTTTTCTGAATCGTATCTCAATTGTTTAGATTGAGTTGGAGGATCCGTTGGAGAATGTTGGAGTTAAATTAGTGAGGCAAGCCGGTGCAAAAACAAATGACCTTGCTGGTGATGGTTGCACTACATCTATAGTTCTTGCTCATGGTCTAATTACAGAAGGTGTGAAGGTAAGAATCAGATCACACTATGAAGCTATAATTTCAGTCTGATCATCCCATTCAAATGTATTTGTGATTTCAATTTATTAAGTAGGCTTCTGGTTTGTATAGCTTCAAATGGGAGTTCTGTCAACTTTTGTAATCAATAATTCTGTTTCTTCCAGGTAATTTCAGCTGGAATGAATCCAATTCAAATTGCCCAAGGGATTGAGAAGACAGCAAACGCCCTTGTTTATGAACTCAAGTTGATGTCCAGAGAGGTGCAGAACTTTTTTAATTCTCTTCTTTTCCACTCAAAAAAAAAAAAAACCTCTATGTTCCAATTATTACCTGAAATGGAAATGATATTTCATATATGTTCCGAGAAGCAGAGTTGAGATTATCTCAGGCTTGCCTTATGTGCAAATGGATAATATATTGCAGGTTGAGGATTGTGAGCTTGCACATGTTGCTGCTGTTAGTGCTGGGAATGACTATACTGTAGGAAAAATGATCTCTGACGCTATTCAACAAGTGGGAAGGAGGGGTGTAGTCAAAATTGAAAAAGGAAAATGTACTGAGAACAGTCTACAAATTGTGGAAGGAATGCAGTTTGATAGAGGATATTTGTCCCCTTACTTTGTCACTGATCGAGAAAAGAGGATTGTTGAGTTCCACAATTGCAAGGTATGAACTTTAGGTATTTAAAACCTGACATATGTTCTATAAAGTGATTAGAGGTTTGAAATCCTTGATTGCAGTTGTTATTGGTTGATAAAAAAATCACACATCCAAAGGAGATGTTTAAAATATTGGACAGTGCGGTCAAAGAGAACTACCCTATTGTGATAGTTGCAGAGGATATTAAGCAGGAAGCTCTTGCTCCAGTCATTAGGAACAAACTCAATGGTGTGCTGAAGGCAGCTGCTATTAAGGCCCCTGCCTTTGGTGAGCGCAAGAGCCACTGCTTGGACGACATTGCTATCTTGACCGGAGGTAATAAATACTGATATTCAAGTCAGCTCTTACTTTAGAAATGTCTATATATCAGTTCCATCAGCTAGCCAAGTTTATTTTATCCCGACAACACTGGAAATCAAGTGTACCAGTCACTGCAAATGAAATCGCTCAATATATTTCAGTGGATATATACTTCAGGCATAAATAATTATTTAGAGTGGAGATGATCCCAGAGGGTAGAGAAAAGAAGCTATACAAACCCAATAATTAAGTGCAATAGCTTTGACAACTGTTATTATTGTTATATGTGTTTAACCATTGAATGCTTTTTCTATGAATTGATTTTGGATTCTGCAAATGAATTCTTTAGTTGATATCTGAGATCTTTGTGCTAGTAATGAACTGCAATTTCAAGTTCTAAGCATAAAAGAATATATATTCACTAAGCATATACTATTAGTAGAAAGGACTATAATGACCTACTGCCTATTTGTGAGGAAAAAGGTTCTAATCAGGAGTTGGCCTTGAAACTTGGTGGCTCCTCTGTTTATTTACTATGGCAGGATAAAAATGTATTGTTTAGAATTCAGTTCAAAGATTGACGGGACCTTATTCCTCAGATTATTTGGAATCATATTGCTTTCTTTTTGCATCTGTAGTAAAATCACTTCTGCAAGCAAATTAAATTGCCATCCTTCTCCCGTAGAATTCTTCAGATTCCGAACATTTGCTTCCTCACAGTATTTAATTATTTTTGATAGGCTTTTCACATGTTGATCTTCTTTTCAGCAACCGTAATCAGAGATGATATGGGTTTGACTCTAGATAGGGCTGGGAAGGAGGTTTTGGGCACTGCTACTAAGGTTGTGATAACTAAGGACTCTACATATGTGGTTAGTGATGGAAATACACGAGAAGCTGTTCAGAAAAGAGTTTCTCAGATAGAAAGACTGGTCGAGGTGCATATAATATTCTTGGTCTTTTTCTTCTTTGCGTAATTAGTAACACAGCACATGACGCATACAGTGGTATGGAAACTAGGACCTCTCAACACCTCAGCCCAACCTTTTGCCACTGGAACATGCCCTCCTTGGAAACTGTGTCTATTATGCCAGTTCCATATTGCTTTATCACCTGTACTGTTAATTATTATACAATCACCTATCCTCTTTATATAGTAGTCCATGTTGTGTTCATTGTCGTTACTGCAGCCTCACAATGGTACAAGATGCATTTTCCACCATGTCAATAAATCAAATCAGAAAGAGCTACTAATGTTAGCTAGCATATTGCAAATTTTCAATGGCTATAAGGAAAACTCTTAATGCCTCAGGTTTAAAATTGATTACAGAATACGAGGGTGAGGGAGGAAAGGAAATGTTGTAGCTTAATTAAGATGTAGAAATCTACATATTTTCCCCTAATGATATTTCTAAAATATTGAAGAAAATAGGTGTCTAGTATTCTCTGTGAAAACTGACTTAAGTACTTCTTTTGCAGAACACAGAAGAAAATTTTCAAAAGAAGATACTGAATGACAGAATTGCCCGATTATCAGGAGGAATTGCTATTCTTCAGGTGAGCTAATAACCTTATAAGTTTTAGCGATGAAACATCTGGATACTCTAGGAATGTTGAAAAACTTCAATGGAGATATATTTCATATTGTTGATTGAATCTTAGGTTGGAGCACAAACACAAGTTGAGTTGAAGGACAAACAACTCAGAATTGAAGACGCTTTGAATGCAACAAAGGTAAATAAGTTACTTATCTAGTTTATCTGCTGATATTATAAGTCATTGTCATAAAGCAAATTCAGGGATTT
>NW_018397266.1:717103-718130 GCF_002168275.2 Theobroma umbraticum
GCCTCTTACACCCATCGACTGCCCACACACATTTGACCCACAAGGCGTCTGTCAACAGGAGACTGACCTTGTAAAGTTCACTCCTGCACCAACAGATTCGCATGGAGATAGCCAGCATTTCGAGGAAGGAATGGATCTGGAGAGTAGTTTCAAGTGAGGACGTACAACGAATAAGAATATAAATCTTAGGAGCTATCTGTAAGAAACAAGCAGCTCTGGCCTTTGTACTTTGGACTTTCTTAATAAAATCACATTTATCTACTTAATAATAGAGGTCCATTTTATAACAAATGGAATTCATTCTCTATAATAGTCAAATATAATGAATGTATGTACCTATATGTTCAACACTTTAAAACATTTTTTTTATATAAATTATATATATATGTGTGTGTTTGAAATATACAAATTATAACATCAATTTCGCAACTTCTCTTTACTATGGTGATTTAATTTTGGTTTGTCTCTTAATTAATTTAAGTTGTAAATAATTTTATGATAGATATCCTTTCTCTATATATGTTAATTTTATAGTGATTTCCTACTTTCAACGATCGCCTCTACAACAACACAAATTAATCCAGATCGTATATTAGAAGTGGGTGAATTTTGGAATTTGTTAGTTCAAAAATATATGTTCATGTCTCCCTAGTTATATCTATTTAACTACATATCTTTACTAATTACTATATATTTATTTAATTATATCCGATCCCAATGGCTAGAGTTTAAGACTCCATCTTGGAATTTTTAGGTTGAAATCTTGGTATGAATAAGATAAAATTTATGAGCTGAGAGAGAACTGACCTCTTATTTATTTATTTCTTTCTTTCTTCTAATTCGTTGGTCGTCTTTAAATAGTTAGAATTCATTTGTATATACAATTTCATAATTTTGATCTTTATATGTTACATCAACAATAGGTGATATTGATTAAACTTAAAGTCATGCATACACGTCAAAGTCTGATCCATTATTTATAAAAATTGTCAAGCAGTAGGATCTATTGGTTTCAACTTCATTTGGA
>NW_018397266.1:718230-719027 GCF_002168275.2 Theobroma umbraticum
TATTTATAAAAATTGTCAAGCAGTAGGATCTATTGGTTTCAACTTCATTTGGAGAAAGGGGTGTTTTTTTGGCTCTGTATTTGTTCTTTTCAACATATGTTTTTTTAATAACTCTTTAAATTGTGACACTCCATTCTTATATTGATAATTTGTAAGGATCTACTTTAATATATTTTCGTAAAAACTTAAAAATTCATGTTTGTGACATATTTCGTAACAATTTTTGAATTAAATTATATATTTGTGGTGTATCTTTTATAATAAAATAAATACGTATCAATTTTCAGATAAAAACATATTTTTTATAATAATAAAAAAAATTATAACAAGTTTCATATCAAAGTGTACCATTTCAAAGTCTACACCACCTAACAACAAGGTCTGAGTTTGTGAGAAAATTATCGATATGGGGAAAGTTTGTAATGGTCAAAACATTGTTGTGATTAAAGGGAAGAAACAAAAGAATGAATTTTGACATTAAAAACACTCAAAGTTGCCTAATAAGTCCCTAAATAAGAAAAGTAATGAATGACCAGAACACAAATTAATTGGAGATGGTCATCACCACAGTGGGTGGTGGTAATCGTCACTCTTTAGTTTTTAATATTTTTATTAATATATGTATAAAATTTACATATGTAATATAATTATCTTTATAATTATATTTTAGCCACCTTTCATGCAAAATTCTAGTTTTACCATTAGTCACCATCTTCATCCTTTTAGCATTTTGAGATGAAACTTTTTTCATTTTGATACAGTTATTTTCTAAGCATTTTGTTGACTTACTCTCCTTT
>NW_018397266.1:719037-719126 GCF_002168275.2 Theobroma umbraticum
TGCTAACAATGTTTCAACCCTTTTAACAAACTTGATTTTGTCTTATATATGCATGTATTCAACACTCTTAACAATCTTGATTTTGTCTT
>NW_018397266.1:719136-719448 GCF_002168275.2 Theobroma umbraticum
TGATTGCAGACAATGATATATTTCTTTGTTTACACGAATAATAAAATTGTTTACCTAGCAATATTTGGACTCACAATTAATCCTTAGTTGAAATTGGATTTATCCAAAGCTAATTCTAGTATTTTAGAATTGCAGGCACTAAAAAGGAAAAGCAAAAAGAATACAAGACTTGGTCGCAAAAATTGGAGGGGTTACCATATATATTTATTCCCGGAACATCGAAATACTATGTTTACTCCTAATTTTGTACATTTCACCTTAAAATTTTAATAATCATAATATAATTTCGTGTGCTGCTAATGATTTATAACT
>NW_018397266.1:719686-720091 GCF_002168275.2 Theobroma umbraticum
CGCATACACGTTACTGTTGCAGTCACTCGGTGTACTCATCAATACGGTGATTGGTTTGGTAATCAAAGCGAAGTAAATGAAAAGTGTATGATGAGCTCAATCTTTGAACCTATTCTCATAAAGTAATGTTGGTACAACAGAAGGACATGTTCCAAATAAGGTTTTCTGTTTTCAGTCAAATAAATAGGCTCAGGTGCTTCTTTGGTTTCAGTAAGAGCTTGTCTTGGGGAGCTTTCTGTTTGAGTCTTGCTTGTTTCATATGCTTGAATTGATGGAAATCCGGTTGTGTTTTCATTATCATTTGCAATATCAAGTTCATGCAGAAAACATGTGTCTCATCCTAACTCAGAATTCTTGCCACAAACTATCACCACTCTACAGTCCTTCAATTGCTAGTGTCTGATA
>NW_018397266.1:720172-720537 GCF_002168275.2 Theobroma umbraticum
AACAAGGGAAGTAAAGTTACTTACTTAAAAGGGTTCGACCACAAGGCCACATGCCATGATTCAGTTGAAAAGGGCAAGGATAAATAGCAGATTTGAGAAAAATACTAGTTTTATAAGGCATCACCTGCTTTAATTGTGTATACATGCTTTAGCATTTTTACAAGACATCATTTCTCCCTTTTTTTATTGATGTCGCTGCTTCAAAAACACCATCTACATAAAAAATCATTACCCTTAGGGGTAAGTATCCCAGGCAGCTTTTCATCTCACCTTGCAGCATCACTCTGAGTTGTATGTTTCTTTGATGAAGCTGATGCAAGGGAACTGAAGAATAACCAGCTAGATAGAAGTTGGCATTGATCAAT
>NW_018397266.1:720781-720938 GCF_002168275.2 Theobroma umbraticum
ATACCTGAATGATCATTTGATGCTGTTCACTGAAGCTTCTTTTGATATAATAGATACCAGTAGCGCAGAAGATGGGAGAATTAATCGACTGTTTGTGGATCTTTTATTGGTACATGGGCAGTAATTGTTTGGGAAATACTGAGTTAGTTTAGGCATT
>NW_018397266.1:721304-721449 GCF_002168275.2 Theobroma umbraticum
AAAGCCTGTAGCCATGTTAACATTGCATTCATGAGCTGGAGCCTAACATTTTGGAACTGGCTTCATTTTTGTTTACTGAGTTCTTGGGCTAATTTAATTAGGCTACATGAGCTGAAATTTTTGTTACTTATCCTCCTCATAATCA
>NW_018397266.1:721459-721547 GCF_002168275.2 Theobroma umbraticum
TCCATAATTCCAGCTTTCATCAGATCCTCATAAGAGTTGCTTGCAGCGTTGTACCCATATCTTATATCATCATTGGATAAGACCTACA
>NW_018397266.1:721557-721645 GCF_002168275.2 Theobroma umbraticum
ATTGAACATAATGAGTAGTGTAATTCCAAAAATGTTTTACATCCCAGTAAATGCTTGATGCAAATATGATGTGCTGCTGAAGTTCACA
>NW_018397266.1:721655-721848 GCF_002168275.2 Theobroma umbraticum
ACAACAAGACTGCCATTAACACCAGCATTTTTGGCAATTAGTTTTGTTGGATAACTTAATGCTCTCTTGAAGATCTCAGCTCCAATCTGCTCACATTTGTAAAGATAAGATCATAATAATATGGATATATCTGTAGATAATAGAGACTGAAGGCATATGCAATATATTTATCTTAAATGATGTGTGTTGACAG
>NW_018397266.1:721948-724148 GCF_002168275.2 Theobroma umbraticum
TCTCCTTAGCTATATCTATTTAAGTACATCTCTTTATTAATTACTATATATTTACTTATCTATGTCATCCTCATGTATGAGAACCCAACGACTAGAGTTTTAAGACTCCATCCTGAAATTTTTAAGTTCAAATCTTGATATGAACAAGATAAAATTTATGGAATGAGAAAGAATTGGCTTCTTATTTATTTATTTATTTCTTGTGGTTTTTTATTCGATTTTGAGTGGATGAAATTTGTTTGTATATACAATTTCATAATTGTGATAGTGACGGCTCAATAATTTTAAAAGTTTAAAATAAAATATTCAAATAAGATCTTTTTATTAAAATTAAACAATTTTTTTAAGTTTTGAATAATTAAATTTATATTTTTGATTTGATATATTCAAATATTTATTGTGAAATATCAAAAATATTTAACTACTATAATCATTTTATATTTTTTAAATGGTTAATATAAAATCAAAAATCAAAATTTCTAATTTAAATCAATTAACTATCACATAAAATAAAGATAATATAATAATATAATATAAACTCTAAATACAAATAAAAAGTCTGTATAGATTAAAATAATAATACCTAATTGTTAAATGTTTATTACAAATCATAAATGAAACTCGCAGCTTTATGAAGATAATAATATAATAGATTTTTTACGTATTATTTGGAGAAAATATGAAATTAAAAAAAAAAAAAGAGCAAATGATGGAAGAAAAATTTAAGAGTGGATATTATAAATTAAAAAAAATAATTGAGAAGTGATAAAAAATTGATATTTATATAATTAAAAAAGTGAAAAAATATGTCATTTTATTAATTACTTTTACTTTTACATATTTTTAATAAAAATGAGATAATTAATTCAAAATTAATAAGTATGTGAAACTGAGAGAAAATAAATATTTATTAAATATGACAGAGTAAATAAATATTTTACTAATTATTTTAATTTTTATATATTTTTAATATAATTAATTATATTATTATTATTGTTATAAAAATATATCATCTTTTTAAATTTGGAACCTAAAACTCTTGCAAGAGTGGCTTTATCCAAAGACCAATCCTGAATTGTGATCTTTATATGTTCCATCAACAATATATATCAACAAGAGGGCATATTGACATTTTTTTTTAAAAAAAAAGCCAAATCATTGTATTGATCATTGAATAATATCATCAAAGTGTGATCCAATGTTCAATAAATTTTTTTTTTAAACGTAATGTTCATAAAAATTGTCAAGCAAAAGGATTTATTTGTTTTGCATTTGTTCTTTTCAACATTTTTTTTAATAATTCTTAAACTCGAAATATTCCATTCTTATATACTGAATATCTATTTTAATATATCTATGTAAAAATATAAATTCACCTTTGTAATTTATTTCATAACAACTTTTGGATTAAAACACAGTAACGTATCTTTCCCTTTTTGCTGATTTTAGTAACATATCTTTTATAATAAAATAAATAGGTATCAACTTTCAGTAACATATTTTGTTATAAAAATGAAAAAATTGTAATAACTTTTAGATCAAGTATCCTATTCAATGTCTGCACCACCTAATATAAAGCCAAGTTTGTGAGTAAATTATTTGAAAAGTTTTCAACCTTTAAACCATTATTATGAAATATTGAAGGGAAGAAAAAATAATAAATAAATTGGCTAATTACACAATAAACAAAGACTCGAAGTTACCTAGCAAGTTCCCAAACAAGAAAACTAAAGAATGATTGGACCAAATTTATAGAAGAACAAAAAAATAAATAATAATAAATTGACTAATCACACAATAAAGAAAGACTTTTCCTACATAAACTAACAACAAGTTTCTTATAAAAATGACTCGAATATGTATATATATATATATATCAACCTAACCTAGTCGACACTACCATTCTCTCTACCCTTTACATGCTCTCTATAAAATATACAGTTCTAAAAACCTTTCCTCGTCGTTCCAGAGAAAGGAAAAAGAAAAGATGGATAATCGGTCTCTACAGTTGATTTATCTGGTAGCTGCTATCATCTTACTTGTTGCCATATTGTTATCAAGGGATAATATAGAGTTCAGCTTCTACGTACTCAGCCTCCGATGGTCACCTTCTGCATGTAACCAGGGCAGTCTAAAGTGTTCACCTGATACCCTTGGCTATTTTACCATCCATGGTTTATGGCCAATGTATGAGGATGAC
>NW_018397266.1:724248-729686 GCF_002168275.2 Theobroma umbraticum
GACAGACGCCTTGTGGGTCAAATGTGTGTGGGCAGTCGATGGGTGTAAGAGGCTTTGCCTTACCAAAACATACACGAATTTCCAGCAATTGGAGGGTTCCGTCCTTTTTGTTGCATTGAATTTGGGGAGTTGCTTTAACTTTTTCTTTGACAGCATTCACAATCTCTCTCGCTGGATAAGGCTCTTCTCGAGGTACAACCTGTGTGCCTTTTAATGGATCATAATTATAATTTTGGGCAAGTGATAAGGTAGCGCTGAAGTATTCCAAAGGCTCGTCGGCCGGATAATCTGAACAAATTCCGTGTCCCTTCCATTCGTGTTTCCAACTCTCTGCACACATGTTTATATTTGCATAGTTCTTATAGTTTGGCCAATATTTTTGCAAAGTCGTTTCAATGGACTTTAATAGTGGCTGTAAATTGAAGAAAAAATATATAGTTAGAAAGCACAAATAAATAGGCTAGAAGTTAAAAAGAAGATGTTTTGGATAATGACTCTTACATTATCAGACACTAATTTATGATGCGGTGATTAAATCTCTAGTGTAAGGTTTCAAGTTCGAATTTAGAAGAAAAGGGTATGTTGGGATTTTTCTTTTTTTGGAATTAAAGAGGGTTGCTTGCATTATTTAATTACCCTAATTAGTTTTAAGCAAAATAAATATACAAGAACAATAATTTGCTTACCAAAAGATCTTTGGGGTCTGTAGGAGTGACATCGGTGCACTTGTTCTTTTTGGGATCATATGGTGGCACTTGCTTGTCATCCTCATACATTGGCCATAAACCATGGATGGTAAAATAGCCAAGGGTATCCGGTAAACACTTTAGACTGCCCTGGTTACATGCAGAAGGTGGCCATCGGAAGCTGAGTTTGTAGAAGCTGAACTCTTTATTATCCCTTGATAATAATATTGCAACAAGTAAGATGATAGCAGCTACCAGATAAATCAACCGTAGACACCGATTTACCATCTTTTCTTTCTCCTTTTCTCTGGAACAGCGAGGACCGATTTCTAGATCTGTGTATTTTAGAGAGATAATGCAAAAGGTTGAGAAACGGTGACGGTCTACTAGATAAGGTCGATATTGTAAGAACCTTGTTGCTAGTTTATTTGGGAGAAGTCCTTCTTTATTGTGTGATTGGTCAATTTATTATCATTTATTTTTTTTGTTGTTCTATAAATTAGGTCTAGTCATTCTTTATTTCTCTTGTCGCGAACATGCCAGGAAACTTCTGGTCTTTGTTTGTTGTGCATTTAGTTATGTTATTTATCACTAGCCTATGGCCTATGCGTTGCACACGAGTCTCGTTCTACTTGCTTTTTTCTTTCTCTTTCCACTTTTCTTTTTTTGTCCTTTTTCTCTTTTTGCCTTTGCCCTTCACGTGATTTGATGAGAAAGCCTCATGTTCTTTTTAAATATATTATAGATTTTTTTCTCAATCAAAAGATTTATTCACTTTTTATATTTTTAAATTTTATTTTATTTAATTTTTATATTTATAATTAAAATAATTTAATTTATTAATTTTAAAAATTATTTTAATTTAATTATTTTTCCTAATAGTATTTAATTTTATGATTAAAAGATAATATCAATAATGAAATCATCGTTAACATATCACATCTTAATGATGTGATATTGAAATGATGATGTGGCATGTCATGTGGCATTAAGTTATAACGTGGTAATATCATATGACATTATATGATGATGTGATAATATTAACATGTCAATGTCACGAGACAGATCAAAAATTTTTTTTTAAAAAAAATAAACTCTATCATGTCATACAAGTTAAATTGAATAAAAATATATGATATAGGGACTAAATTAAATAAAATTGAGATGTTAATGGATTAAATTATAAAAAATTATTTAAAAAATATAAATCTTTAAATGAATTATTAATATACTTATTAATAAGTTCAATATTTAATTAAAAAAATTTATGGTGTTAAAAAATATATATAAATATTTTCTTACTTGATTCTTGGATTCTAGAATATGTAAATTAATTTATTTTTTTACAAAAATTAAGTTTTAATTCTCTTTCTATAAAAAAAATTTTAAAAAAATTTATACCTTAAGTCAAAATTAGATGAATAACTTACATTATATTAAAATAAAATAATATAAAATGACTAAATATGTTAATTTAATTACAACTTTTACAATTTACAAATATACATTCTTTTGAAATTATTCAACTCTTACCTAATTTACCTTTTATTTGAATTTACTCAAAATTTTTTTATAAAAAAATTTTAGTTAAATTCAAATATCACAATCAAATTCTACTAAATTTAAATTTAAATTATGAATTTGAATCTATAAAAAATTTATTAATAAAATAAAAAAGTACAAATATTTACAATTATATTTAACTTTATCAACTATTGATGTAGTCTTTAATCTAAAAAATTTTAATTTAAAAAATATAACTTGAAATATCAAATAAAATAAAAATATAAATAAATAAATAAATAAATAATTCAAAGGATGGAGCTTAAATTCTATAGTTGTAATAAGAGGTTTATTATGTGCAAATTAAGCAAGTTAGAACACAAAGTTATTTTTATAATCATTACTAACTCCATATCTCTGTTCTTTATTTTTTTTAAAAGAAAAAACTAAATCAACATATTTGACTAATTTGAATTTAACTCAAGTTAAAAACTAAGTTAAATAAATTTTAAATTTTTATATTATTATAAATTGAAGAAAAAAATTATTTAATTATTTTATATTATTTTATTTTAACGTAATACAAGTTATTTATCTAAATTTGACTTCAGATCTAAAAGCTTTTCAAATTTTTTTATAGCAGGAGAATTCAAACTTAATTTTTATAAAAAGATAAATTAATTTGCATATTTTAGAATCAAATAATCAAGTAAAAAAATATTTATATATATTTTTTAACATTATAAATTTTTTACCATTAAATATTTAGCTTATTAATAATCTATTTAAATATTTATATTTTTTAAATATTTTTTTAATTTAGTCCCTCAACATCTCAATTTTATTTAATTTAGTCCATGTATTATATATTTTTGTTCAATTTAATTCCTATAACGTGATAATTTTTTTTTTGAAAATTTTTTTGATTTGTCACATCGCATTAATATGTCAGCATATCACTATCATGTCACCATATAGTGTCATGTGATAGTGCCATGTCATCATTCAATGCCGCATGACATGTCACTTCATCATCTCAATGCCACATTATCAAAATGTGATACGTTAGTAATGACGGTATCTTTTAATAACAAAATTGAATGTTGTTAAGAAGAAGAACTAAATTGACATAATTTTTAAAATTGAAAGATTAAATTGCTTCGATTTTAAGTATAAAGACTAAATTGAATAAAATTAAAAATATAAAACTAAATAAGTCTTTTGACCATTTTTTCTCCCCTTCAATATTTCATAATAATGGTTTATATTAAGTGGTGCAGACTTTACTCGCAAACTTGACTTTATATTAAGTGGTGCAGACTTTGAATAGGATACTTGATCTAAAAGTTGTTACAATTTTTTTAGTTTTATAACAAAATATGTTCTTGAAAGTTGATGCCTATTTATTTTATTGTAAAAGATATGTTACTAAAGTTAAAAAAAAAAAGATACGTTACTGTGTTTTAAGCCAAATATTGTTATGAAATAAATTACAAGTTTGAATTTATGTTTTTACATAGATATATTAAAGTAGATAGTTAGTATATAAGAATGGAGTGTTTCAAGTTTAAAAATTATTTAAAATAATGTTGAAAAAAGAACAAATGCAAAACAAATAAATCCTTTTGCTGGATAACTTTTATGAACATTAGCTTAAAAAAAAAAACTTTTATGAACATTGGATCAGACTTTGATGATATCATTCAGTGATCAATCCAATGATTTGACATTTTTTTTAAAGAAAAAAGAAGTCAATATGACTTATTGCTGATATATTGTTGATGGACCATATAAAGATCACAATTCAAGATAGAACTTTAGGTTTCAAATTTAAAAAGATGACATATTTTTATAATAATGATAACATAATTATATTAAAAATATATAAAAATTAAAATAATTAGTAAAATATTTATCTACTCTATTATATTAATAAATATTTATTTTCTCTTACTTTCACAGGCTTATTAATTTTGAACTAATTATCTCATTTTCTATTAAAAATATGTAAAAGTAAAAAATAATTAATAAAATGATATATGTTTTTACTTTTTTAATTATGTATCTAATAAATATAAAGTTTTTATTACTTTTTAATTTTTTTAATTTATAATATCTATTTTTAAATTTTTCTTCTGTTATTTGCTCTTTCTTTCTTTTAATTTCATATTTCCTCCAAATTATACACAAGAAATTTGTTAGTTATTATCTTCATAAAACTGTGAGCTTCATTTACGATTTGCAATAAACATTCAATAATTAGGTATTATTATTTCAATCTTTGCATACTTTTTTATTTTTTATTTAGAGTTTATATTATATTATTATATTATTTTTATTTTATGTGATAGTTAATTTATTTAAATTAAAATTTTTGATTGTTGATTTTATATTAATCATTTAAAAAATATAAAATGATTATAATAGTTAAATATTTTTAGTATTTCATAATAAATATTTAAATATGTTAAATAAAAAATATGAATTTAATTATTCGAAGCTTTAATTTTTTTTAATTTCAATAAAAAAAATCTTATTTGAATATTTTGTTTTAAACTTTTAAAGCTATTGAACAATCACTGTCACAATTATGAAATTGTATATACAAACGAATTCCCTCCACTCAAAATAAAAAAAAAGAACCACAAGAAATAAATAAATAAATAAATAAGAAGCTAGTTCTTTCTCATTCCATAAATTTTATCTTGTTCATATCAAGATTTGAACTTAAACATTTCAGGACGGAGTCTTAAAACTCTAGTTGTTGGGTTCTCATACATGAGGACGACAAAGTTAAATAAATATATAGTAATTAATAAAGAGATGTACTTAAATAGATATAGCTAAGGAGACATGAACATATATTTTTGAACTAACAAACTCCAAAATTCATCCACTTCTAATATATCTGGATTAATTTGTGCTGTTGCTGAGGCAGTGGTTCAAAGTTGAAAATCACTATAAAATTAACATATATACTAAAAGGATATCTATCATAAAATTATATGCAACTCAAATTAATTAAGAGACAAACCAAAAATAGTTTACTAAAATTATATCACCCTGGTAAAGAGAAGCTTTGAAATTGAAGTTATAATTTGATAGTCCTCAATTTCCTTTTTCTCTTTTTTTTTTTGTCTAAATGAGAACTTTAATCGAAATTAGGGAAAATTTATGATTCTGGAATCATAATTATTAAGTCTTAGATTCAATATTATAGTGTGTAGATTTCATTAAATATTTTTTTTG
>NW_018397266.1:729786-731490 GCF_002168275.2 Theobroma umbraticum
TACTTAAATAGATATAGCTAAGGAGACATGAACATATATTTTTGAACTAACAAATTCCAAAATTCATCCACTTCTAATATATCTGGATTAATTTATGTTGTTGCTGAGGCAGTAGTTGAAAGTTGAAAATCACAATAAAATTAACATATATACTAAAAGGATATCTATCATAAATTATATGCAACTTAAATTAATTAAGAGACAAACCAAAAATAATTTACTAAAATTATATCGGCTTAGTAAACAGAAGCTTCGAAATTGATGTTATACTTTGATTTTCCTCAATTTCCTCTTTCTCTTTTTTTTTTTGTCTAAATGGGAACTTTAATCGAAATTAGGGAAAATTTAGGATTCCGGAATCATAAATTTTTAAGTCTTAGATTCAATATTATAGTGTGTAGATTTCATTAAATATTTTTTTTGTTGTTGATTTGTTTGTTTGACCTATTTATGAAAATGGAACCCAAATATACAAATTAAATATATTTTTTAATTGAACCCAAAAGTCTAAATTAATAAATTTTGTTCCCCTATCAGGTAAAACGTATTTGGAGAAAAGGTCTACAAGTGGAGGACACATTGGTTCCAGTTCTCATCCTCAAGCGAACCTGAGGGAGATCAGATATTGCCAAAAACAATGCGATTGCCTTATTCCTTTAGCAACGCAATGTTACGAAGGCAGTGACGGTGCGGCAGAACTTCCAGCTTTAATTGGGGTCATCCATCTCATTGGTGCAATTTGATCTCTTTCATTTTCAAACGCAAAAAATAAAAAAAAAAATCAGAGAAATGGGTATTCAAATTGAATAGTTCAAGGGAAAAAAATGAAGAAAAAGTAATGGAATAAATTGTAAAGGACAAAAGCAAAAGGAAAAGAAAAAGGAAACAAAAAACCAGAAACAGAACAAAAAATAACTGCCAATGTTTTGACGTCAGAACTATTTTTACAAGCTGTCCAAATCTCAAAGTTGCATGTGCTATCGTATCTGAGCTACTTGTGTCCTGTCTTGGCTTCTCTGCCCTCCTGGCCCCATATCATAAAGTGAAGGGTAGTGGGATGAGAGATTCGTCCATTTCTGCCTTGCAGGCTTGCTTACAAGAGCTGAAAAGAAAGAGGGCCCCAGTTCGGATTTCTCCGGCATGTGGTTCACACCTGTCAAATTATTAGGGCACTCAGGTAAATTTCTCAGATATCAAAATAAATATTATAATAACATATCGGCAGTAAATTTTTTTTTAACCTTTATAAAAGTAAATTTTGTAATTAAATTTCGGGTCTATATTTTGTTTATCAAAATCATAAAAATGAGGCAGTAATCACCGACAAGTTGTGAAAACATTAAAGCAATTTATTAAACACGTCCGGAACAATGCGATAATATTTATGAATTGACTAAGCAATTTAGCATTTCAAGGTCATCAAACTTAATAAGAGCTTGAGAACCCAATATTTAAGGTGTTTAAATGAAATAACAAAAAAAATCATTTTAAGATATTTTATTTATTTTTAACTGATTTTATACTAAATATCATTTTAAAATAATTTATTATAATATTATAACAAGTCTTTTTCATGATATTATAACCACCCTGGATACAACTCAGAATTGAAGACGCTTTGAATGCAACAAAGGTAAATAAGTTACTTAGCTAGTTTATCTGCTGATATTATAAGTCATTGTCATAAAGCAAATTCAGGGATTT
>NW_018397266.1:731590-790850 GCF_002168275.2 Theobroma umbraticum
ACAAAAAACCAGAAACAGAACAAAAAATAACTGCCAATTTTTTGACGTCAGAACAATTTTTAGAAGCTTTCCAAATCTCAAAGTTACATGTGTTATCGTATCTGAGCTACTTGTGTCCTGTCTTGGCCCATATCATAAAGTGGAGGGGGGAGGGGATGAGAGATTCTTCCATTTCAGTCTTACAGGCTTTCTTACAAGAGCTGAAAAGAAAGAAAACCCCAGTTCGGATTTCCCTCTTGTATCTTGAAATCTCAAGCAATCTTCATCAGCTAGAGTGAGGAAACGATGGTCGTATTAATGGGGTTAAGCTTGCAGTCCATCATCGATCTGGTGGTCGCTGG
The DNA here is from genome assembly GCF_002168275.2 of Theobroma umbraticum. Taxonomy (NCBI): domain Eukaryota; kingdom Viridiplantae; phylum Streptophyta; class Magnoliopsida; order Malvales; family Malvaceae; genus Theobroma; species Theobroma umbraticum. The sequence goes on from NW_018397266.1 coordinate 731,932, forward strand.
GATTTCTCTGATGATTGGGTTGGGGATTTTTGCCTTCATTGCTTCTGTTCTTTGCTCTGCTGCTTTCTTGCACCATGCCAAAGGTGCCTCTTAATTTCATGTTTCAATGCTCAGGTAATGCCTAATACTCTCTCTGAGAACACCTTTTGTCCTTTTGTTCTCTGATCAGCTTCTGGGTGTCTAAGATTTCTTTGATTTCAGTCATATATTCATTTTATTGGTTTATGATTTGTCGTTTATTTGACCAGTAAGTAAAGAAACAAACTTGAGAAGGGGGATTTGTTTTGAGGAATTAATCCCACTAGGAACGATTGAAATGTCTGGTTGTTTTTTACTGCTATATTTAGCTACCAGGAAAGAGCTAGACACTCTAAAAACCAACACAAACGTCTCAAATTGCAAACCGTTGTGAACCTTCAGCTCATTTCATTGCCAAATATGCTTAGGAGGCTAGCAGCACCGATTGGCATGGTTGTGTTGTCAATTTTAAAGTTCATTACTTGTAGATGATGCTGATAATGGTGAAGCAATTGATGTAGCAACTTTTTGTTGGAGAATAGTTACAAATACAATCACTATTGGTATCACTGGCCTTCCTGACCACCATGGCAGGCTGGGGTGCTAACATCCAGAGTCCTGCAATTAGAAGCTATGCATTCCCCCACAGCCCACCACTCCTCCAAGAAAGGGTGTAACTCTTTTCCTTAACAATCATTGTACAGCAATAAATAAACTATATCACTAAAAGTTGTTCCATCTTGTTGCTGTGCTATCAATGGTAGAAAAAAGAAAATACTGAAAAGAAAAGCAATAGAAAAATGAACCTAATAGGACTAAAATAATGTGGTATCATCATTCTCACTGTCCTCAATTCTCTTTGAGAAACAAGTTTCTGTGAGCCATGACTCCTGTAATGGACTTTCTCTGTTCCTATCAGGTGGAGGAAGACTGATGAATATAGAATGAACCTATATAAACCTTCTGCAGTCCCCTCTAACTCTCTTGAGGCTTTCCCCCCATTCTCTTCTTCTTCATTATTCTTTATATGTATTTTTCTTGATCTGCACAATCTCTTCTCACTTTTAGTTTCTATTCCTGTTCTCTGCTTGGGTGCATTGCAATTTTATTTCAATCCAAAGACAGAAAATATAATCACCTAGCTCTGAGCATATTGCAGACAAACCATCTCATCCCACAAAAACTCCCAACTCATCTAAGAAGAATAAAATAGGTAAGGAAATGGTCCAATTTTTATTGTGAATCCCAGTGTTAGCCTTTCTAAATTACACAGTCTACATCTGACCTAGTCCCATTAACTTTCTCTCTAAATGAATCTTCATTGGCTTAACCTTTTTAAGGCTAGATCTTGTCATTCCAGTCTTTCAAATAGCATTTACGCATGCAGTCCAATCGCTCCTTGCTAAAATGATTGCAATGCTTGCCTTCCCCATTTTGAGTTTCATTAATGAATTATTACCGAAAGGGATACTTCTTCTGATTTCATCAACTGCTTTAGCCATTTGTTTGCTTGCTTTATCTGCTTTAGTCATGAAATATTGCTAATTATAACCTGAATCACGCAAGAGCAAAATGGGATGAAGTCAAGTCAAGCAAATTGTAACCTCTGTATCTATGTTTCAGGTGTCGAAAGTGGCATATCAGTAGCAAGTTTAAAAGTGCAGTTTGTTGTTTCTTTGGGAAAAAGTTCCTTTGAAGCGGACTCGATGGTCGATGGGTTATGATCTCAGTCTTTATGTGTCTAAATTGACAGTGTAGGAACTCCACCTGTACTCAACAACAAAAGCTTTCATTGTAACGAATTGAACTGTGGTTGAGATGAAGGCAGTTTTCCTTTGATATACTTTGGTATACATCTGCTATATTATTCCCTGCACAATTACAGAAGATTCAACTATACAGTAATATTTTGAAGTGGCTTTAAAGCTAATCAAGCAACCATAACGTGCAACTCCATAATCAAATATCCTTTCTCAAACTTGAAGCAATGTGCCTGGAATTTATTCTGATATGAATTTTTGTTGAAGTCTGGATAATTATCTTTTACACTGGAGTTTAAATATTTAAAAATGATTGAATGGTAACCATGATTCGAAGAAACAAAAAATGGAAAGAAAACAATACTGTATTCATTTCTTCTTCCTCTGCTTTCGGCAGTAGACCATGCCCCGGATCCCGTCAGGATCAGCCACAAACCCGAGAGGCCTATAGAACCCCAACACCCTCGGCTCCGAATACAATGCAATGTTACAAATATCCTTCTCCAACAATTCCTCTACCAACCGTTCCATGACAGCTTTCCCAAGCCCGATTCCCTGGAACGAAGGGTCCACCACGACGTCCCATATTATAGCATTGAAAACCCCGTCACCCGTTGCTCTAGCAAAGGCAACGGGTTTCTGGGTTTTCTTGTACTCAACCCAAAGCATGGATTCCGTGTGTTCCAGTGCCAGTTTGATCTTTTCCGGGTCACGCCTGGGGAATCCTACAGCTACGAAGACGGAGTTAAGGTGGTCGAGGTTGAGGTCGGAGATGGTGCGGCGTAGGAAGAAGCCTCGGGACTCGAGGTCCTGGTCGGAGATGGAGTATTTGCATGTTGTCGTTGGGAAAGGAAGGGTGGGGGTTCGGAAGGGGGAGACGATGCCACGTGAAAGCATTGCTCGGGACAATGAGAGGAGGGGAGAGTGGATAACGAAGATGATTTGTTTCCGATTCTGTGGTGGCAGAGGGCGTCGGTGGGTTGAAAACTAATGGGATAGGCGGGACCTTGTGGGCCATGTTTTGTTATTAGTATTATTAATTAGGTTAATGATTATTTAAGAATTTGTTAAGAATAATTAACAAATTATTTAAAAATTCATTTAATGTATTATTTTTACCAAAAATAATGCCTTAATTACACATTTTTTTCTTATTACAAATCAAAATTTCAAGTCGAAAGATTGATTTTTTTTAAAAAAAGAAATACATGATTATGGATATATGTTTCTTTTAGAATCAATCCAAAGATTGATTTAATGGGTTAATTACTTTTAATTAATTTTTTATATTTTTATTTTAAATTAATAGATTTTTATGATTATAGTTAACTAATTATTATTAGATAAAATATCACTTATCATTTTACACTCACATAATAACATTATATAATACTAACATAATCTTGATGTGATAGTAAAAATATTACATAACCATATCAATATATCACATTATTATTTATTATGACATGTCAACGTAATATGTTAGAATCATATAACATAAAATAATAAATTATATTTTAATTAATAATAATTAATTATAAAAATTTATTTTACTCAAAATAAACTTTTGATCAAAAATTTTAAATAATTTAAAGTTTTTTAGATATTATAAAAAAAAGTCAAGAATTAATCAAGTACGGCAAAACTGATTTTAAGTTGGAGAGGAGAATGGATATACCTAACCAAAGCGGCGGTTCTCAAACATGCACACCTAACCCTTTGGCGAAAATTAATAAATCCTGTGATTTATTTGTAGCTAAAAGCCTAAAAGCAAAAGTAAATTTAAATTTCTGGGGTATTAACAATAATTTGCCAAAATAAAACGGGTAATTTACAAGTAACTCTAAAGGACGGGTGCCACTGATTTAGCTGTTGTTGGTTGGTCCGTGAAAAAGTCAAAACCAACCAACCCCCGCGCCACCCAATCCAACTAAGAAAGTAAAACAACACAACAACAATTCAATTTTGAAAGCTTAGCCTCCATGTGAAGCAAGTTCACACCCAAAATTTCTTGCTGTTATAAAAGCAAGTAATTTTCCAATCAAGTTCTTCTGTTTTCTGCAAAACCCACCTCAAGTTTTCCACACCTTTGGGCTGCTTTCAGAGGTAAAAATTGCTTGCTTTATCTATTATTTATGGGTACCCAAATGCATATTGTCTTGAATTACTGATCTGGGTTGTCTTTTTTATGTCTTTTGATCTTAGAAAATCATATCTTTGATGGGTTTGTAAGGTAATAATGCACTATGTTTCTGTTGCTGCTAGTTTAAGATCTCAAGAGCTATGCCGTCTTTTTCTTTTTGATTGATTCTTTTAAAGTACTTTGATCCCTTATGCTGTGGTTAATATTTTATTTCTCAAGTGTTTAAGCTGATGCTTTATAGATTACTGATTCTTTGTTATGGAGTCATTACGTTTGAAACTTGTGATGTATTCTTCTTAGGACATTAATGCTGATATTTTTCCTTTTGGTTCACTTGTAATGAGAATCACGGTTGTGCAGAATCATGAATTTGATGCTAGAATTTGTATTTTAGTTTCTTTCAAAGTTGCAGATTATCTTATCATATGGTAGATTCACATCATTGGATGTTGTAATGATATTTGATGCAGTGATTGTTCAGATTGAGTTTCAAGGAGCTGTTTTGCATGTTCAGCATATCCTGCCTTTCAGCATAGGTTATTCATTTTGAGTCTGGGAATTTTCAATAAATATTTGGAATTTCCTTCCTTTTGTTTTTCCTTTTTTGGAGAATGATACTCGATAGATTGGAGAGATGGAGGACACACTTGAAGATAAATTAGCTCATACTGTAAGGTATACACGCTAGGGATGCAAAGAAAGATGTTAAGAGCTCCTTTTAAGACTCTGATTTTTAATTGAAATAATCATCATAATAATACCGACTTGGATAATTCACATAGCCGATGTAGGGTGCATCATACACGTAATTATTTGTATACTAACTCCTAGAACAACCCTCCAACTATAGGAAGATACCTAAGAAAGTGATTCCACTTTCAAGACTGATCCTAGTATCTAGACGATTTTGGCTTAGACATAATTACCATTTACACATAATGCACATAAACTAAAATATGTATGATTTTCATAAAAAGACTAAGCATTGAGCTATTCTCAGGTCAATCAGTTAGCCTGATCTATTGACACTTAAATATTCATAATTTCCTCTCGGAAAACTTTGATTCATGTCTGTTTGAAGCATAGAAAAGGAGATATCTAGAGTTTTTCCTACTCCTGTATGGCTTGCATGGTAATTTGTTCTCAATCAATAAGTTAGGTTTTGAATTTGACTCTGAAACCAGATTATACACTTTCTTCCACACTTATTCCACTTGTGTCATTACTTCTAACTACTAATGAGTTGAACTGCTCATTTGTTTTTAAGACACCTGTTGTCAAAGAAAAGGAAAATAAAACCTAACTGCTACTCCTAAATGCAAGGAATAGTTGTAAAGCCACCTTTTTAAGCATCATAAAGTAGTATCATCTGCTGTGTTGAATCCTTGTTACTGAATCCTATAGATGCATACAATATTTATGCATTTTCTTAATCTGTTTTGGCTGGCTTCAATCTTGTATTGTTGGGTTTAGTGCAATGAGACTTTGTGCTGTATTTATGTTTTGGGGTATCTATATCAGCCTTTACATTTCAGTGTCGCAGTGTCTACAAAGAATTAGCCTCAAGCCACTTGCAAAGCTTGTTGTCTCTTTGTTATCTATATAATTCTGGAAATAGTTTTATAAAGTTGCCATTTAACGAATGATGTTAAATTTTCTCATCCAGTAGATTATAATGGTCGCCCTTACTAGAATTGGCCTTGCTGGCCTTGCTGTCATGGGCCAAAATCTCGCCCTAAACATTGCTGAGAAGGGATTCCCAATCTCTGTTTACAACCGGACCACTTCAAAAGTTGATGAGACAGTTGAAAGAGCTAAACAGGAAGGGAATCTTCCTTTATATGGATTTCATGATCCAGAATCCTTTGTTCATTCTATCCAAAAACCTCGTGTCATAATTATGCTGGTGAAGGCTGGACCTCCTGTTGATCAAACCATTAAAACTTTATCAGTTTACTTGGAGAAAGGGGATTGTATCATTGATGGAGGTAATGAGTGGTATGAAAACACTGAGAGGAGAGAGAAAGCCATGGCAGAATTAGGACTGCTTTACCTTGGAATGGGAGTTTCTGGTGGTGAAGAAGGTGCTAGGCATGGACCTTCCTTGATGCCTGGAGGTTCCTATGAGGCTTATAAATATATAGAAGATATACTTCTTAAGGTGGCTGCTCAGGTTCCTGACAGTGGTCCTTGTGTCACTTATGTTGGCAAAGGAGGATCTGGAAATTTTGTTAAGATGGTTCACAACGGGATTGAATATGGTGATATGCAGCTGATTGCAGAGGCCTATGATGTGCTGAAATCAGTTGGGAAGCTCTCTAATGAAGAATTACACCAGGTTTTCTCAGAGTGGAACAAGGGGGAACTGCTGAGCTTCTTAATAGAGATCACTGCTGATATATTTGGAATTAAGGATGACAAAGGAGAAGGATATCTGGTAGACAAGGTTTTGGATAAAACGGGCATGAAGGGTACTGGTAAGTGGACAGTTCAGCAAGCTGCAGAGTTGTCTATTGCTGCTCCTACAATGGCATCATCCCTGGATGCGAGATTCCTTAGTGGATTGAAGGAGGAGAGAGTTGAAGCTGCCAAGATTTTCACATCCAGGGGCTTTAGTAACATTCTGGCTGACGTTGCTGTTGATAAGAAAAAGTTAATCAATGATGTGAGACAAGCTCTATATGCATCTAAAATATGTAGCTATGCACAGGGAATGAACTTGATACGTGCAAAGAGTATTGAGAAGGGGTGGGGCTTGAAACTTGGGGAGCTAGCTCGGATCTGGAAGGGGGGTTGCATCATTCGTGCTGTTTTCTTGGACCGTATAAAGAAGGCCTATGATAGAAACCCAGACCTGGCAAATCTTCTTGTTGATCCGGAGTTTGCTAAGGAGATTATAGAGCGACAGTCTGCTTGGCGAAGAGTTGTTTCCCTTGCTATCAATTCAGGTATTAGCACTCCTGGTATGTCCTCTAGCCTTGCTTATTTTGACTCGTACCGCAGGGAAAGGCTGCCTGCTAATTTAGTTCAGGCTCAAAGAGATTACTTTGGAGCTCATACTTATGAGAGGATTGATGTCTCGGGATCCTTCCACACTGAATGGTTCAAGATTGCTAAACAGTCAAAAATCTAAAAGTTTTCTGTAGTGGACAGGTGCAACTTGCATCAGTGAAACATTGCCATTGAATTTAATTATACTGCTTAATGGCTCAAGGACTATAATTTTTCGTTTTGTTGTCTTGCAATGAAATCAACTCAATTTTTGGACACAGTCCTTTTATTGTTCATCTCCCTGTACAAGCCCAGCTGGCTTAGTTGTTTCACTTTAATTTTCTGCCCCTTGTGCAGAACAAGAGCTTTTGCATTCCCCTTTGAAGGGATAAAATGAGTTCTATCTGCTGCTTGTTGAAAACTGAATCACTATTATATCTTATTTTCCCTGTTGTTGCTTTTTCTCTTGCCCTTGACTCCTTTTTCATACCTTTTGAAATTTGGATGCTCATATATCATTGTAAATGATAAACTTCGGCACCTTTAAACATTGAAAGAAATTTTGAATTTCTTATACTTGATCTATGGGAAAAGATTCTATAGACTGTTTTGTAACCTGGAAAGGCCATGCAGCCCTAAATGGGTCATGAGTAGTTTGGCTAAAGTGCTTTTAAAATCCTTGCTAGAAATATACCACACTTTTCTTGGATAAACCCAAGCTCATCAACTTTCATGCTTGGTTTTGCAGGGTTCATTATGAATTAGGATTGACTGATTTTCTAACCCTGCTTTTTCCTACACCAACAATCTGCAGAATTCAAAAATCTCCAACTTGTTCTATGCACTCCCAGTGTTTCCCTTCTAATTTTAAGGTGGGGTTGGTGGTTGGATCACTTTTACATGCATTGCTTTGCTTCACTACCAGTGATGATAAGACCTAGCCTCCCTCCAATCCCCACAGCCCCACCATGTTCCTCTTTCTTATGCCCGTTTGAGCTTGTAAAGGGCTTCTCATGGGTGACGTCTTTTCTGATTTGTAGGAGCTTACGGAGGATAGGAAAGAAGAAACAGATAAAATATTTTTATTTTTTTAAATTTTGATCGAAATTATATATAAATTTATTATTTTTTAAAAAAATATTTTTTATTAGATATATTGATCTAGTCATTAATTAACTGATAGTGATTTCATCAATTTGATGAAATGATAAGAATAAAAAAATAATTTTATTTTTAATTAATTTTTAAAATTATTATTATCTAATTTTATTAATTTTTTATTAATTAAAAAAGAATTCTCAATTTGAGGAGCACCGGGGAGCCTCGGTGCTCTTTTTTTTGGGATGTCAGGGAGTACTTATTTTTTTAAAAAAAATATAATAATAATTTTAAAAATTAAGAAAAAAATATTTTAATTTTTTAATAATTTTTATTAATAATATTTGTAATTTTAAGATGTAGTGTTTATTTTTAAAATTAATAAATTTATTTAAAATTTTGATTAAAATTTAAGAATTGAGGTATTTTGGTAAAAAAAATTTATATTTTAAAAGTATGTTAACATTTGAATATTTGATTGATTGATATATTTATCATCTTATTTAAAAAATAAAATTTAAATATATTTTTTAATTATAATAAAAAAATATTTTAAAAATATACTAATAGCATATTTCAAGCATCGTGTACCTCAAAATGAAGCATTCTCAAAAACATCTTATAATAAAGACATAATCACTTTGACAAGATATTTTAGTTTTGTTCAAGAGGTTATCAGTGCTAATCAAACCATTTCTAGCTGTCTCATCACCAATCAAGTCACCCAGGTCGGTTTCAGGACCTGTTTAAGGCTACAATACTACTGAAAAATGAAAAGTTAGCTGCACCAAGTCAAGGTTTGTCTCAGTAGTAAAATAGAATACTTCCTCCTTGCACAGTACATATTCTTGAGTTTGCATCAATCTGCAGACCACTTGTACGTAGTGTAGTCCAACTTTTCTCCGGAGGGAGACCTCTTGCACAGTACATTTGGAAGTTTACGTTTATTTTCATGTCAGGGATTTGTATGGTTACTAGTATTGTAGTACTACATACTATCTGCATTTCTTTTCATGCTACCAAAGATATATATGCTGCGTATGTATATATGTATATATGTCATATACAAGCTCTAGCTCTTTCAATTCTGATGTAACAATCTTTGCAAGAGAATTTAATACTAGAAACATTCATAATGATGATGATGAGAATAGCAGTAACAATAATAAGGAACTTACATAGAACGCATTAAAACACCCTGATATATGCTTCACCATGAAACATCTATGAGATTCTCTAGTCACCTATCCCCCATTCAACATTGATACTGATTTTGTGAAATCCAGAGAAACAGAATCAGCAGACATGCGTCACAAACAGAGTGCTGGGGAAATTTGGGACACACCTATTCTTCCTGGCTCATAAAGTTGATTATCTTCACTTTCTCTCCACTTCGAACATGACTAGCAGCACTGGTTGCCTTACCCTCTAACTTTTCCTTCTCAATTTTGTTTCTTCTTTGGTCCCTTTTGATCACCTGTTTGTGAAGTTTTTCTGTTGAGGTGGACTTAAGCGGTTCAAGCTTGTGACGATCCATCCCAAGATTTTGCTCACTGCTGCATGGAAGTTTGTGATGACTCGGCCCAGAAGAGGCATCTGAGGCCATTGAGTCATCACTCTCATCATCATTTTGGCTGTTACCGTCATAGTTGCCACGCTGATTTTTGTGGTAGTCTTCTTCCTGCTCATGAGTATCACAATCGTACTCATCAATGTAATTGTAGTGATCGTTTTCTTGGGTGGAGGAGCCAATATACATGGTCCAACCAGACTCACTGCTGCTATGTTCTTCATCTTCCATGCCTCCGAGGATATGAGGAGCCTCCATGGCAGCCACTGGAGCCAGCGGACAGGATGCAAAGCTAAAACAAAAGAAAGAAAGGTCCTGGGGTAAGAAAACGTGTTAAATATTTGCAGTACAAAGTGTAGTGTGGAACCTTGTTTATTACCTAGAAAGTGGACTTATAGCTTTGTCTCTCTGGAGCCTTTGCCCTCGTCAAACAAATGCAGATTTACACACATTGGTCGAAGGAACCTAACCCTTGCAATGCTCATAAAGCTCTTGCAATCAATGGCTAGAGTAATCCTAGCACCATTACTTCTCTGAATTTAATCACTAGAAGACAAACTTTTGGTGATATATATGTTCCTGCATCTCATAAATATGATAAAAATCTAAGTTCTGAAAACGTGGAAGAAGAAAAGAACAAGAGTGTTTTCACTTGGTTAGTGTCCTTTTTACCTGAAAAATACGAGAACCTTTACCCCTCTGTCTATCTCATTAATAACCAGCAGCTTTTCTTTTAAGGTGGAAATCAGATGAGAGAGAGTAAGAACCAGAGGGTGGAAATCAGATGAGCCCACCCAACAAACAAGGAGAATATTTGACCCATTTTCTTAAATAGGTTAGAACAGTAACTCTTCATTTTTCCTTAATGTTAACATTGTTCACTCCTATTTAATTCCTCTGTGTCATGTCATGAACAAGCATCAGTCCATCCCTTTTTAAATAATGCAAGGAACCTAACAGGGTGGCTTGGGCACTTTGTATTGCATGGGGAGTATATGACGTTGGCAAAAGGTTGTTTTAGCTTCTAGCCTTCTGTTTTTGTTGTTCCGTTTTCAGTCTTCCCCAAAAGCAAGCCCATGTCTTTTTGTTTCTTGGGAAGATGTTAGCGGTAACTATTCCATGGGGCGGCTGCTGCTGCTAATCGCATTTATCACATCGAAAACAAGCCTTAGAGATGCAAGTAATTGTCCTAATTCTTGACTTTATGAAGTGTCTTGTCCCTATTTCACCTAATCATGTGACTTAATGAGCATGCCTTGTCCACCATTAAATGGCTATATCCCTATAGGTGTCTGCTTTTTTATCTTTTCTCAGATTTGTTTCTGCTTAAGCTGGCCTAGTGAGGGCCCTTGCGTCATTCTTGCTTTCTAATGCTCACCCTTTTGGGGATCCATGTGACCACAATTCTTTGGAGGTTCCCCTTCTCATAATTAGGCAACATGGCCCTAAACAGGAGAGCTTTCCCACTAATTGCATCTTTGCTGTTTGCTTTACAACATCTGAATATGTTCCTTCATTTAAAACAAGGCAAAAACAATGTTGATTATTCACTGTTTTTCTGGGTTTCTTCATTTCCGCAATTTCCATTTTGATCACAGAATCACCTTTTACATTTGCCTGCTGATTGTTGAAAGAGGTCTTCTAGGAGTCCAGGGATGCAAGCCTGCCTAACAAAGATCAAGGACAGATATCTTCCCAGTTTCTTTTCAACCATGCATTCTTAATTAGTCTAACTAGCAAAATAATCAGCTTCAATTTTGTCAGAAATAGTAGGCTATCTTAAATTACAAAACCACATGATATGTTTGTTTCTTGTAAGAAAATGAAGACATTCAAGAAGCAATAATAGCCTTCCATCTCACTTAAATAAATTAAACAGGTGATCGGAAGAGCTGTGCCATGATGTGATTAGTCATTGACAGATTGCAAGAGATGATCTATTCAAGGCCCTCACCTAATCAGGCTCTGGCCATACCAGATTAGACAGCATTCCTGGTCAAAAAATCAAAGTCGTGTAAGCTGCCTCATTTTAAACCTCTCATAACCATGGATATCATGGCATACAAATTTTCTTCAGTTGGACAAATTGCAACACCCTGGTTAAGGAAAAATGTAGTGGACGATTAAAACTAAATAATGACTGCAAATTCCCATGAAAAGGGCTGTGTTAGATTTGTTACTGCTTGTAATCATTGGTGATTGCTGCAGTGAACTTAATCAAGCAAACCCAATTCTATAAACCGAAGCTGCCACTGTTGAAAATGGTCGACAGATTGGAGGTTCCTCCATTTTACGTCTCATAATTAGTTCACTCCCTGTTACTTGCCAAAACTGTTCCTTAATCATTAATTAACTATCATTATTTTTCTCTCTAATTTTATTTAAAATTACAAGTAATTTTTTAAAGTGACCCATCCTTTTATGGTGATAATATTTCTCATCCATTTAATTGGCTTTGAATTGTATAGAGTTGCATGGCATCCTATATTCCTATTGGTTATAACCTAGTATTAGGATGCCATTTTAAGGGTCAGAAAATAAGTGGTGGACAGGGGAAGGAGAAAGAGGAGGGGATGGCTCTCTATGCAAGAGGGGCAGGCCCCCATCTGGCAATTTTCCATGGTGGAGGTAGGGGACCTCTCAGTTGGCCAGAGGTTGCAAATTGTCACTGATATCTCCTTTGGCAGATGAGAGCTAACTGCTAACTGCTAAGTTAGTTAGATGGTATGTCTGATTTCTTAGGCAAGTTACCTTTGGAGACTGCCAAAGTTCTGCTATAGCTTTCTTAGGTTTTCTCCTTGAAACCTGTAATTAACCTACTTCAGTTTGCAGCCAGGCATGCAAATAATTGAGTTGCATGACGGTTTGAGTTTACCCCAACTTTACTCAAACTCTGTTAAAAGAGTGAAGTAAATCAAAGTTCAAAAGTTAAAACTCCCATTTCCTGCCTCCAACCTGCCACTTTCTTCCAATCCTTCAGCATTAGAGGGTAAAGGTGATTTTAGCTGCAGTGGCAGAAAAAACTTGATTCTCTTATTGTATTCTTGGAGAAGAAATGTTAAGGAGAAGTGGATACTTGACCGTGGGAACTCAAACTCAGCCAAGATCCTTGTACTTCCAATGGAACCAAGTTTCAGTCATTCTTAGGCCAGTTCCTTCACTTATTCATCTTCTCAAAGCTGGGCCTGAACTTTTCTTATCTGGTAAGTACAACAGCAAGGCCCAATGCATAAGATCATACCAGCCTTGGACAAAAACTTTTTAACATCATAAATGACCCCTATTTAAGATTAATTAAAACATTAACTTTTTTTAAACAAATTATTTAATGTAAAATTTTTTAACAATCCTATGAGACAAGTCTTGTGGCCCTAATACGCACTTTAGGCAGAAATCATCTCTATGATATGGGGTCATAGTTCTAGTCCTTGACTCTTGTATGCAATGTCAAGAGGTGCAGGGGGTGTGCCTAGTTTATTTATTGCCTTATTGGGCCACAAGCAATGAAGAGAGAAGCTTATCCAAAATAGAAAAAGATGGGGGAGAATGTGACTTGTAAAGAACAAACTGACTGCCACCCTGGTAGCCATGAAGGTGATGGTAAAGATGGTAAATCTCAAAGTTTCAGCCAGTTGATACCATCAGCTTCTGCCATTCTTTCTTTGTATTCCGTACATTAACTCAAGACCATGTGCCTTAAACCTGATAGTCTGGGGGAAGGGGCAGTTGCCAAACCTCTTTCTGGGCCTCTTGACCTAACATAAGTCCCACCCTTTTTTCCACCAAACCTGCATTTGCTTCAGCTGTTTCCAGAACCACATTGAATGATTTAATCTGAACCTGGGAGTACCTGGGAGTTTACATCAAATGAAAGCCACTGGGCCGGGGGGCCTGGGCTCTGCCTATCTTAGGTGGGGAGGGGAGGGGAGGAGAGGACTCTTATTGCAAGAAGTACTTCTGCAACTGCAACAGCCCAGTGTTGACCATCAAGGTCATTTTCCCTTTCTCCAAAATGATAGAAACTATCATAAATGGAATCGAAATTCTTTTAATTTTTGAAGCATTAAATGTTATTGAATTGAAACACGTGGAATCAAATAGGCTGTAATTTGACTGGTGAAAACACAATCCCATTTTTGTAAATACCTTCTTACTTAATTCTATCAATTAATGTGGGAATAGGAATCTTTGCATTTACTCTATTGCCAAGAGATGCCTACAAACCACAAAAAATGAAAAAAAAAAGAAGCTTTTCCAAAAAAATTAAAAGAAATATTAATTTAACTTGTTAATGCTTTCATGTCCATCAAATTTTGGTTAAAAAATTTTAAAAAAATCACATTTCATGAATGTAAATATTCTTTAATTTTAAAAAAAATCCAATACAAGCGTTTAAACATGCATTGACCTTTCAAAGGGATAACAATGATCATTTATAAAATGATGTTTAAGTCAAATAAATCTTTATGATTAATGATAGATTAATTATCATTAGTTAAAAACTCACATGATATTAATATAAATAGTAAAAATATCACGTGATTATATTATTATATCACATAAATATATTATGTCAATACCATGTTATATAAAATGATAAGTTTTATTGTAATTAAAGATAATTAATCAATTATTAGTTATAAAAGACGCACTTGATTCAAAATAAAAATATAAAAATTTAATTAAATATAATAACAATATAAGTATTTAGTTTTTTTGTTTTTTGAATAATTCAGAGATTTTATTTAAAAATAGTATTATCTTTATTTCAAAATTAACATATCCTACTCACGGTTACTCTTATTTTTTTAAACATACATAGTAAAAGATTCTAACAACTATTTTTATTATATCATAAATTTTATTTTTCATTTTATAAAATTTAATTTTAAATTAAAAAAATTTTCTCCGTAATTATTATTCAAAAGAATGCACAATAATCAATAGATAGCTTCTGATGTATGATGAATAATAATAATAATATTAATTATTATTATTATTAAATACATGATATTGAGATTGGCAATTTCAACGGAAAGGGCAAAATGGTGAACCGAAAAACGAGTGGCAATTTAGAGAATACAAGAAAATCAGGGTGAATTATAAGATAGCTAATAAATATATTCTTGGATTCATTTATTATTTGCTTTTGGGCTTAACGAAAGCATACTTTCTATTTTATTCACTAAAAAGAACACATCAAATAAAATAAAAGACACAGAAACAGAGAAGTCGAGGACTCTGTGTTTGTGTGGATGTGATCCACACCCTTTCTTCCTGATTGTTTCCTGAGAAAATTTTTGGATCAAAAATCAAAGCTTGCGAGCGAGAAAAAAATGGGTTTGATCCAATTTGTCAAATCAATCAACTGGGAACAAGAAGCTTACCCTGCTTATGAAGATTTCATTGTTCTTCCTCTCTTTGCTCTGTTCTTCCCCACTGTCCGCTTCTTTCTCGATAGATTCGTCTTTGAGGTACTTGGTTTTATCTCTTTTATCTGTTTTTATGATAATTTTGATTGGAGTTTTGAGTTTCTTTTTGTGTTTTTGAAATTTTTGTTATTTTAATGTTTTGTCTTTTAGCCGTTTATTGAATTGTTTTGATAGGTTGCTTTTGTGATTATAGGATTGACTAATATAAGATTCGTTGTTTTGTTTTATGTGTTTATGGTGCTGGTAGTTGCTTGCTGCATGTAAATGGTATTACATGTACTTTTATGCTTCATGAGGAGCTTGATATAATGCTATGAGTGATGGTGAAAAGAATTCAATTTGGGTTTTGGAATGAGATCCTGGTTCCATTGTCTTTTAGTTTATGTTTTGTGGTTAGTGATATTTAAAATGAATAAGGTATAGAGTTGAAATGTATTTAATAGAAAAATTTGGAATTGATAAAGATTATAACATGGAGAATATGTTGAGCAATTTTGCTATTTGCATTACACTTCAGTTATGGAATTCATTTAATTTGGACTTGATCACATTGTTCTTGCTTATGTTAATGCATTGGTTTTGAAATGGCTGCACTTGTTGAAGCCTAAGATTGGTCCCTGTATTATCTTGGGCAGTTTGGACTAAATGTAGTCCCGTTCCCTAGGATGAGTAAATGTAGTCTCGTTCCCTAGGGTGACTAAATGTAGGTCTTTCTTTTGTTTTCTTGAGTTTTTCTCTCCTTTGAGCCTATATATAAGTGTCTTGCCATTGTTTTGACATAGCATTTGTTATTGGTAAAGCTTCAGCCCAGGTTGTTGTGTGGACATATTTTATAATTGATTGAGAATTTGCCTTTAGTCTTATACGGTTATGAGTTATGCAGAGACATCTGGAGACTTTTTACCAATTTCTGGAACTTTTTGAAGTTAACTTCTTTGCTACAAAAACCTTAATGCTTTTGCTTTCTTGGGTAGACATTGAAACAATGGCATCCTCCTATTAGTTGTGACTTCATTGTGTGTGGGCTTGCTTAGTGCTATTTAAAGATTTGTTTTAAGATTATTTCTATGTATGTAAGTACTATGTCCATGTTGATATACAGGTATTTATCATTTAAGTTTGAAATTGGAAATTTTCACTGTTATAGGGAGACAGTTTGCTGTATTTTGCTCGCTAAATGAGTTGAAATAAATCAAACTAGGGTGATCTTTTAGTGTGGATAAAGTTCATGTCGTAGTTGCTAAGATAAAACCATAAGCATAAATTAAGGAGTAGAAAGCTGCCTGTTTTCATTCTTCCCATGTTGAAGTGGTTGTCTTGAATGTTTGAGGGGAAACGTAGTCCAAATTTGGCATATTGGATTTCAAGACGTCAATTATGTGATGTAGTCCTATTTATCTTTAGCTAGTTTGGTCGTTCCTCTCCTTGTTTCCTCTCTCTATTTTTCTGTCACAGTCCTTCATCCTGTTTATATGTTTTCTGAAAATATTTTACATGGTTTCAGAAAGTTGGAAGCCGAATGATTTTTGGAAAGGGACACCAGATGATGAATGTCAATACAGATGAGAGAAGGAAGAAGATTAGAAAATTTAAGGAGTCAGCTTGGAAATGCATTTATTATCTGTCAGCCGAAATTCTGGCTCTCTCTGTAACTTATAATGAGCCTTGGTTCAAGAATACAAAATACTTTTGGGTAGGGCCTGGAGATCAGGGCTGGCCTGATCAAAAAATTAAGTAAGCTTCATCAACAATATGTAATATATTTGCTGGTGTTTGATTTAAATATCAATGTTGGCGTAACTATATTCTTGCATTTATTATGCAATCAAAGACATGAGAAGTACAGCTTTATTAACTCAAATACTAACTATTGTATCTCTTTTCCAGATTGAAATTAAGGGGACTTTATATGTATGCTGGTGGATTTTATACATACTCTATATTTGCTTTGATCTTCTGGGAAACAAGGCGTTCTGACTTTGGTGTCTCAATGGGTCATCATGTTGCAACTGCCATCCTCATTGTGCTATCATACATATTTAGGTATGCTCTGACAGGTTCTTTCCTATACATAAGTTAGACTCATAGATTAAAAAATTTTGCAGGATAGTTGTTTCTGTTCTCATGCCATTTTCTTGCAGATTTGCCCGTGTTGGTTCGGTTGTTTTAGCAATTCATGATGCTAGTGATGTTTTTCTGGAGGTAGGGAAGATGGCCAAGTACAGTGGTGCTGAAACAATTGCTAGCTTTGCATTTATTATTTTTGTTTTGTCTTGGATCTTACTGCGTCTCATATACTACCCATTCTGGGTCCTTTGGAGTACAAGGTTTGTATAAGTTCATGCCTGATATATATTGGCTACCGAAATTTATGAGTTTCTTCTTAGGCACTTCAGAATCATACCCACATCCATACAGATAGCACTACATTTAAGGGTGGAGAAAAGCAACTAATAAAAAAAGTTATGCTTACACAAATGATAGCTGCTGACTGTTGTGCAGTAAGCAGCAATGTTTATGCACTCTCTTACAAGAAAAAGAAATACTTTTCTGGGTTTTTACAGTTCACACACTTTAAGCCCTATAATTGAATTATTCCTGGTACTGTGAAATTTATAATATTTTAATCAAAATTTGGAACTCTTAATACTCAAAATATGCTTAATAAAGAATTCTGCATCATGAGCATTGAGCTCTATGTTTCTTCCCCTTGAAAGCTTTAACCCTTTCTTCCCTGATATGTGGTTAATGATGGATCCCTTTTGGTTTCAGCTTCAGTATGCATAAGGATTTATTTCTTTAGTTTTATACGAATCATTTTAGGAGTAGTGACATTTTGATGGAAACTGGTCTTTTTTTTAAAGAAAAAAGAAATGCTAAGTTTGCCTTCTGGTTCTCCTATAATCTGGAGAATAAAACTTGATTTAAGTTATATTTTTAATTTTGTTCTTTTTATTAATCTTATGCCCTCTTCTATTGCAGCTATGAAGTTGTCCAGGCATTGGACAAGGAAAAGCATCCAGTGGATGGACCATTTTGTTATTATCTGTTCAACACACTTCTATTTTGCCTGCTTGTTCTTCATATTTATTGGTGGGGACTAATGTATAGAATGCTAGTCAAACAAATCCAATCCAGAGGCAAACTTAGTGAAGATGTCAGATCGGGTAAGTAAACCATATTTTGTCACATGGATGTGACTGCATGTAAGTACACAGATGCACCATAGCAAATATTTTGTCACATGGATGTGACTGGATGTAAGTACACAGATGAACTATAGAAAGAGTGATAAATGAATTTCAATAAGTATTTCTGAACAAGCAAAATATGAATTTGCTATTTATATCTTTATGTCAACTGGCTTATATCCAGATTGATAAATGATATGAATGTCACATTGTCCTACTTCAGGATAGTGCACAATTTTTTGGTCATTTGTAAATAACTTATAACCAAATTAATGCTGTAAAAAGAGCTTCATACCATTGTTCATGCATATGGTCATTTTAAATCCCTCTAGAATGTGCTTTCAAGTGGCTTTCCTTTTACTACATAGCTGAGTGTTCTATCTTTAGTTTTCATTTTGACCTTTTATTAATTTATGCAGATTCTGAAGGTGAAGATGAACATGAAGATTGATCCGGAAAGGAGGAATTCTGCATTAACAAGACTTATGAAAGGGTAATCTTACTTTTATTTGAAAACCTCATAGAACTCATCAATTTGATTTAGTAGAATCAGTCATAGACCTCCAGACTCGGTTCTATGTAGAAACATGATAGAAAGTCCTCGATTTGGTTAAGTGCACCACAAGTGACCACAAATGCTTTTGTGCAAAGTTTTAGTTTTCACTTTAGTTTCTTTGTCTTCTTTCTCTGTAAACTGATAGTGTCCATTTGCCCTCAAAGTGATAGAAAGGTCTCTTGTCATATGTTTTTACAGATGGTGAACAGCCCCATCGGTTTACACATTGATATTCTTTTAAGCTGAATGAAATACTCGCATTTTCCTTGTAATTTAAGGGAATTTTAGATTGTTTCAAGATGAGGTACACAAGCATTTTGAAGAGTAGTTTAGTTGTTGATTGTTGATGTCAGGCTTTGGGTCCTTTTCAGTTCACAATGTTGGGTCTAGGTCTGCTGCCTCGCCAGTAATTTGTTGTAACAAAACACGTTTACCATGACACTGTAATTCACCATCTCAAAAAGGATCTCTGCAGCCAAGTTGAGTTCAAAATTCTTTTGCCTACAAACCAATGAATCTATGTCTTTCAGGTAAATAACAGAAAAATTACCTCATTGTTATGACCTGGGGTTTGAAATTTGACACTTTAGTACCAGGTTGGATCTTGAATCCTGGTATATATTTATACAAAGTCTCTTCACCCACCAGGGTCAGCAAAAGCTCAACTGCAAATGGTGCCTTTGTCTTGTATTAATATCCGTTTAGTCAATCAATTGTTAATAATAAAATTTTATTAAATTTAAAATAAAAATATAAAAATTTAAATGAAATAAGAAAATAATAATTTATTTAAATTTTCATGAACAATTTAAAGATTTCTTAAAGTATTATCTGAAATTAAAATTAAAAGTAAAAACCTCGTCGATAAGTCTATGATGGGCTGGCCCAGCAGTCATCTGAGCTGGGGAGGAGGAGATATAATAAGGCCCAAAAGAAAATAAAAATAAAAAATGGAAAATAAAAAAGAAAAGGAAATACTGGTAGCTTGCCCAAAGGGCCAGTGGCAAGTTTTTAACTTTCGAGTTGGAAGAAATACGGAGAGCCACTGACCGCCTCTTCCCAACGACGTCGCTCTCTTCTTACCGGTAAGTCCCTTTGCTTCTGCTCTTTTTTCATCAAAACCTCAAACAAGATCTTATAGTTGTTTTTTTTCCATGTATTAGTTCTTGATTTTTAGTGCGTACAGCTCAATTTTTTAGAATTCTTTGCTTTATTTATGGGTCTGAACTCAGAACATGAAACAAATCAGTGCAGTTATTGTTGGACAGATTTCTTGTCTAGATGCATGAAGTCCTCAACTTTCCCGGTTATGCATGTGAAATATTTGAGAAAGTGACGGAAGGAAATTTGGGTTTCTTTGAATGAGGGGAAAAAAGTGTAATTTAATGACTGTATGGGGTGAAGGTTACCTTCAGGGTTAGTTATGGAAGTAACCCATTTTTATTTTCTGATTTTTTTACTGGTTTAGTGATTAGTACTATAGAAATTTTGTTGATCTTGGATTATCCTTTCTTTTGGGAAATGCCCTAAAGATTATATTCATAGATTGTTATTGTAAGTAGGAATACTTTTTGATGATTAGACATTATTGATCTTTGTAGCAAATTTGAACTTTTATTATCAATCTCGTGCACTTTTGCGATTAATGCTGATAATGTTTCTGTTTTCTTAATTTGGCAGTGCGTGAAACTTGATTTTTAAATTGTAAGAATGGAAGATGTCATAACCGAAATTCCCCCGCCTTCAAGATTCTTTCAGGAAGATCTTAACAACTTTTTACCTCCATCCCCATCTCTTCCGTTGCCATTCCTTGTACTCTCTAATCCTAAGCCTGATAAGCCCCTTTGTCCATCTCTCCTTATCATCGCGTTATCATCTCCATCTTTGTATATCTTCCACCATTTGTCAACTAAGACCTTAATTGGAAGTCTTATCCTGCCTGAGATCCCTTTCTCTGGCATCTCTGTCGAACCCTCGCTAGGGGACAAAACCTGCAACATCTATTCCCTTAGTAATGAGGACAATTCTACTCTCCTTGTGTCAGTTCAACATGGTGTCTCTGCAGAGAGATCTCACCTTGTTGCAAGGTTGCTGATAGGTGTTGATATTGTGCCTGAGAGGGTTCTGATATTGGATACAATTCAGAGCCGGAACTTCAGGGGCAAGCTCTCACCAGATGAAACATATGCTTTTAAGCTGGAGACATTAGCAGAAAGAAAAGGATTGGGTGGTGGCAATGTAGACTTCTCACTGCTAAAGGGTTTAGACTATTTTCCATCTGGCAGTATGATTGATGGCTTGCCTGCTGCTTTGTTGAGTCGTTGCGAATTGAAGAACATAAAGGGGACATTGTGTGTTTCATGGCCTGAATTTGGTAGTTCTGTGGTGGCTCTAATTAGATCTCTACTGCAAAGGAATGTACTTCCTAGCTTGGACTTGAGCTTAAAGGGAGAGGTGCAGGATCGATATGCAAGGTTCAATCGAATTAGGCATCAGCCTTATGATGCGGAATTGTACACATAGTGAACTACATTTATGCATTCGCCCACACACACAAAAAGAAGAAGCAGAAGAAGAGAGATAGTTTTATGTTTTATTCCTTTCTTAACATTTCTCTTCTTTTGACATGTTGTTCTGCTGTCAATATTTTTCTTGGAAGAGGTGCATGAGTGTAATTCACTAATTTGTCTGCTGGGTTTTGTCATTTCTTTTAAGTTGAACTTATGAGAAGCTTCTGAACTTGTTCCTGTTTGACCTTTGTCTTGCATGTTATAACTGATGTGGTTCAGAATTACATTAAACAAATCTCACCCGTATTGACAGCAGTCATCCTGCTTTACATGTCATGGGAAATTAAAATCTGCTTGCATAGTTACTGGAATTATCATTTCTAGTTTCTGTCACTCTAATCCTTGCTAATTGTATATCCTTTTGTTCCATGACGTTATATGTCGGTCTGGACATTATCACCTATGATTTAGCCCGTGCCCCTGGCATTGGTAATGACACCTTGGATGGTCTTGCTTGTCTTGGAACCTCTAGATGGAGTATTGTCTCATTTGAGTGCTCTTTGCACGTCTCTTTCAATTTTGTCTTGCAAGCACAGAAAACAGGTTTTGACAGTAAGCCGAAAGCACCTGTTGGCATCTAGAGAATAAGGTCTTTTGCCTGAGGAATTGTGTTTTGCATAATGTTCTAAAATAACTATTCCCCTAAGGATGAGATGATAAATGAGCTATGCCCGTCATCCAAGGATTGATCTCCCGTTTCTGAACTTGAGTTTAAGACGTTATGTCTTGTACAAAAGGTTATGAAATTGTGATCACAAAGCAGTTCTAAACCCTTGCAATTAGATCATAAAATTGTTAGTCTAGGCATGCAGGTTTGGGTTGGTTCGAACCCAAGCCACCCCTTCCCCAGTGATTTCCTCCTCTCGTATATATAATAATAATTAGTTAAAAAAATGGCCAATGTAGCTGGAGGACCTACCCTTGCAAGTGCACTGCCAAAATCTTTGTTAGGTCTGACTTATGGAGGTCATTCTGTTTGTGGCAATTGCTTTTGTTAGTCGGCAAAAGGCAGACTAGAAAGACTGGATAACGAGCTGAAAGCGAAGAGAGGCGTGCATGGTTCAGTTGCTTCTGAAAGGAACCTGTGAGACACATCTGGCACCTCAGCATTCTTGTAATACTGGAATACTTGGATGACAAAGTCACACTTTGAATGAGAAGTCTGCATTAAATCAACTTCTTTTGACACGTGATACACTAATCTCTTGCACTTCAAGAATCAAGGTCGCAATTTTGCATCTAGATTTTTTTTATCCCCCTGGAAAAGCAACTGAAGAATGAAAATACAAGAAAGAGTATATGTTAATTCATTGTTCTTGTTCTTCAAGTTAAGAGCGTCAAGCAGTGAGCTGAATTCCAAACGGTCAGCTGGAACTTTATCAATATTTAAAGCATTCGTTTAACCTAATATGTTCAACTAATTAAGTCTATGTTGTATAACAGATACCAAAACGATTAGATAGATCATCACATGGTTTCCTTTGGTTTAGTCAGAGACTGTCCTTTTCCCCCCAAGGCTTCAACTTGCTAGACAAATAAGAGGAGACTGCAGCTTGTTTGAAAGTTAAAACAAGCGAAAAAGCAGTGAAACATTTGCTGTTATCTGTTTATGGTTTGGTGGCTAGCCCAAAACCTTTTCAAGAAATTTATTTAAAGATACGATTTACGTCATTGAATCTGTGTCTAAGTTATAGTTTTTGGTTTGAGAGCACCCACCAACCAGGCCAACATTAGTTGCATCCTCTCTTGACTAATTACACATAAATTTGTACTAAATACTCAAACGGTTATGCACAAGGAAAAGCTTTCAAAATTTCCACATTCTTTTTCCCTTAAATATCTTACAGTCCCACCCATTTCCCCATCCATTCATTCGAGAACATCTTATGCACAGCAGCAAAAGAATGGGGCAGTACCCTTCTCTGATCAGTGTGAAATGTTTCATGGTTCTGGTCTGTATCTCCATTCTCAGCTCTGCCATTTTGGCAAGTGGCCACCCCTTGACATTGGATTACTACAAATCTACATGCCCGACTGTGTTTGAGATTGTGAGGAAAGAAATGGAGTGTCAGGTGCTCTCTGATCCTCGCAATGCAGCCTTGATTGTTCGACTACATTTCCACGACTGTTTTGTTCAGGTGAATCCGAGACACATATCAATGCATATATATTGCTCAGAAATAGCTGGAGGAAAAATCCCCAAAAAAGAATTTACATTTATTATTACGAATATGATTTGTGCAGGGCTGTGATGGGTCAGTTTTGCTTGATGACACAATCAGCTTGCAAGGAGAAAAGAAAGCTTCTACAAATGTAAACTCCCTAAAAGGATTCAGAATCATTGACAGGATTAAGAACAAGCTTGAATCAGAGTGCCCTGGAATTGTTTCTTGTGCTGATATCCTCACCATTGCTGCCAGAGATGCTGTGATTCTGGTAAAAATCAACATTAATTTGTACAAATCAAAAGCCTACAACACTTAACAGTCTTAATGCTTGAGTTAGGCTTATTTGTGTTTTGGTCTAATTATTTTCAGGTTGGTGGACCTTACTGGGATGTACCAGTGGGAAGAAAGGATTCAAAAACTGCTAGCTATGATCTTGTCCGGGAAAACCTTCCCGGTGCTGATGAGGGTCTTCTCGGTATTATATCGAAATTTCTTTATCAGGGCCTCTCAGTGACTGACATGGTGGCTCTTTCTGGTAAGCTATTCCTAGAATCTTTCCTAATATCCTCTCTTGTGTTTAGTTCTCCATGGCTCCTGTTTCAAACTATATTATACTTTTTTAATGAATAAAAATATTATTACTCAAATTTAAAATCTTTATTCAAATTGTACCCGAAACATTTAACTCATTGACTAGTGCACGATTTCTAATTTTAAAGAATAAAGTTCAAAATCTCTTTTTTTAAATATAAAAAAAATTATTCAAATTTTGTTGAATATCTTATCACTAGAATTGATAAGCTTTTATAATTAACATACATAATTTTATTTGTGTAAAAGAAAATTTAAATATGGATAATTATCTTTTAATTTCAAGCTAAGTAACTTAGCTTTAGAAATATTAAATTCAAATCATAAACATATTTTCTCGAGAATAAAATGGATAAAAATTGTTATTGATATATTCAAAATTTTCAACCAAAAAAAAAAGATAAGAGTTTATTGGGGAAAGTAATGAAGTGAGATATGTATAAAAGGTGAATAAGATTGGACAGAGGTTAAAAAATAGACAAATATAAGAAATTTAGGTTTGGAAGTAAGGGGGTTAGATAAGAGTTTAAGTAAAAAGAAATGGTTTAAAATAGAGATTGCAACTTGCTTTATTATTATTATTATAATAATGAGTCAAAACACTTATATTTTATGGTTTGGAAAATGTATTTAACCATATAAATTACATTTTTAATTTTAAAATAGTGTTAATGGATCATGCCGTCAGTATAAACCTACCAAATATTTGGATGGCCTCGACACCTCTAAATAATGAGTAAATCTAATGAAATTTTCATTTTGGTTCGGAACTTATTTTAAGATTTTATTTTTATATTGTTGACATAATATTTTTAAAAAAATTTAAATTAATTTTTATTTTTTATTACGTTTAATCAAGTTTCTGTGTTTTTATTTTCAGCTAAATAAACTCTTATATTCTTATTTTAAACCAAATTAGTGTTTATAATTAATAATTGATTTAATCAAAATATCATTTGTCATTCTATGTCACGTGGTACTAATGTAACATGTTGAAATGTTATAATTGATAATAGCATGACGTTTTGATATATCATAATTGATCATGATATAACATGATGATTTGATTAATGTGATATTTTTTACTATCTTCATAAGCGCCACATCAGTCATATATAAATATAAAATAACAAGTAACATTTTGATTAATGAAAATTAATCAATCATTAGTTATAATGACTTATTTGATCCAAAATAAAAATACAAAAATTCGATTCAATGATAATAAAAGAATAAAAACTTATTATAGTGCATATAATAGGAAATATATGTTAGGATTTAATATTTTTGTTCACATATTTTACTCATTAAATAAATAAATATATATATATATATATATATATACTTGTCGGGCTCATGGGCGAGCTGGGTAATAGAAGTTTAGGACTGGCCCGACATCTTTTCTTGGCTGGGCCTGACCCAAACAAATTCAGCCCAATTAAAAATCTTAAATTATCAAATAAAAATATTTTGGAACCACAAGGTATAAAGTTCTTTAATGTTTACGGGGTCTTTTATTCATATAAAATTATCATTTGCTTAAAGCAAATTCTGCTCTAAGCATGTGTAAAACCAGATAATAGGATTGTTGAGGCTTTTATGGGACTTAGATTTTCCATTGTCCTGTTTGTTGTTTCTGTGGATACCACTTGCAGGGGCTCACACCATTGGTATGGCACGCTGTGTGAATTTTCGAGCTAGAATCTATGGCGACTTCGAAGCAACATCAGGGAAGAATCCATTATCCGATCCATACCTGAGCAAATTAAAATCCATTTGCCCTGCAACCGGATCAGGAGACAACAACATAACAGCCATGGACAATGTCACACCAAATCTTTTTGACAATTCCTTTTACCATACTTTGCTGAGAGGGGAAGGGTTGCTCAGCTCGGACCAAGAGATGTACTCCAGCTTGTTGGGAATCGAAACGAAAGAGCTCGTCCAGAAATACGCAGAGGACCCTGTTGCTTTCTTCAATCAATTCTCGGAATCGATGGTGAAACTGGGAAACATTAGGAATTTAGATAGCTTTGTGAGTGGTGAAGTGAGGAAGAGTTGCAGATTCGTCAACACTTGAAAAAAATGAGCTGCATTTGTTCAATGAATTGCGTAGTAATTGTTTGCATGTGCCAAAGAAGAAACGAAATAAAAAGTTTTTAAGTTAATAGTTTTCATTGAGTTGCTGAGAAATTGAAGTTTCCTTTGTACCAAGAAATTGAAGGAAATTGAAAGTTTATGTACGATTCATTTTGAACCAACTATATTATAAAGTGGTTCTCCTACTGAAATTTGCTTGTGAATGTTGATCTCTTTAGCCACTTTGATTAGGTGCATGTGTCACATCCACTTCTTAAGAAGAAATAGATTGGAGTGTTTTAATCTCACGTCAAACAGGTAGAGGATTTTGAGACATTTCTACGGGTAGATGCTGTATATTTTACTTAATTAACTTTTTGAAAAGAAGATAATAATCTTGTGAAACATAAATAAAGCACACATATATAAAACTATGCCCAAAAAAAGATTTTAAATTCAATTCATAAGTTCCCTCTCATTTAATTAATAACATTTCTAAGTGTTTTTTTCCTTTTAATTAGTGCTTAACTCCAAATAGTTAGATGAAATAAAAATTCAGGGTCTTATGTGAAGTACTTATGAGAATTTTTTTGGCATAATGTTAAAAAAAAATCTCTGAATTATTCAAGAAAATTCAATAAGTTTTTATTTTTTTATCACTTTTAATCAAACTCTTATATTTTTATTTTAAGTCAAATACACCTTTATAACTAATAATTAATTAACTATATTGAGGCAAAACGCTATTTATTTTTGTTACATAGTGCTGACATTGTATATTGATATCAATAGCAAATTTAAAATTTTGCATAAAGATTGTTAAAAGGTAATTATAAGCGTAATCATATCATATGTATAAAGTTTTATACATATAATAATAAAGAAAATTAAACATTGAGGGGTAGCCGCCGTTACTACTAGCCACCCTTTTTTCCCTTGGTTTTGTAGGTGGTTGACATGTTTGAGTAATGTAACATAATTACGTGATATTTTTATTTTTTATTTTAAATTTAAGATCTATAGTCAGATTTATATATAAAAAAAGGATTTATTTTTATCCTTTTTTCTACGCAAATGCAAGAATTAGGGCATGTTGAAGTGGTAAACGTTGATGAAGTCCATATACACCCCTTTTTATTTCTTTTATTTGAGCAGGAAAAAAAAAGGTCTATGCATGTTTAATAGCTTTAAATTTCGATGCTTGATATTTTAGTAAGAAAAATGTGGTGCCAAATATAACAAAGTTTGTCAGCGGTGATATTTTCTTCCCCTATACTTCTTAAATTCTTACTTCTTCTAGTAATTATTGACTTTGTTTTTTGTTTCTTTTTCCAACAATATTTTGACTACATATACCCCATTTAATAAAAAAATATATATATCATACTTAATTCCATGATAAAACCCATATATCTAACTCGAAAAATTAAATTCGAATCTTTTTCATTTAAAAAATAGTATTGTCTCAAATTTTGAAAAGAAATATTTAAAAAATGAAAATATGTGACGGTTGTGTTTCGGTCTTATAGAGTTATCTTAAGAACTTTATATAAAATTTTGTCAAACTTAATATTATATTTTTTTTGATTGATTTGTTTGTTTGGTTTATTTTATTGACTTTGATATTAGATGTCGTTTACGTTATATATATGATAAATTATTAATTTTGATTATATTTTTTCATTTATATATTTGATTTTATATAAAAAATAATCATACATGTTCATTAGACAAGTTGTGACTCAATGCCAACTGGACCTGCATTATAAATTTAATTAATTAAGTACTCGGTTTCATTTTTATCTCATGTTTTGCTATCAAATGTTTAGGGATGAAATTTGACGATTAAGTTAAATATTATCAATGACGAATAAAATTACTGAAAGAACTCTTACGAAACAAAATTTTGATTTAAAGATAAAAAAATCTTTGAAAAGAAATTTAGTCGTATTCAAGTTTGGTAATTCAAGACTCCAAGGTATCCTACGTAAGTTTTCCATTAAGGTTAGACAATTCTAAGTCAAAATACAAAAATTAATAGATGTGATGGAACCGATTTGATAATATTTAGAGCTTTGAAAAAAAAGAGGTTATATTCAAAGTCAATCATCTAACAAGGGCATGTAACAATTTAATATGCCTAACTCTTGCATGGGTTTGCATCCTTTCAATTATTATTTTTTATTATTTTTTAATACATTGATCGTTATTGCGTATATGTATAGAAATCAATCATGAATTATAATTTTATATACAACAGATCTAATTATGAATTGTGGATCTTATATATTAAATCGCATCACAACATTTTAATCATATATATAAATTTTTTTGTTATTCTCATCAAATATCGTATTAGTTTAAACTTTTGACCCTACATTTTTGTTTTTAATATTTGTCTATTTTGATTGCAAAATTTTATTATTTTAATTTTAAACATTATATTTTATGAATAAGTTGATTTGACAAATATTTATGAAACTCGCCTTTAAATTATCCAATAAAATTTTGTTTCGTAAGGAAGGAAGTGTAGGATCAAATAACATTACATTTTAGAAAATGGGTTGTTAAAAATTCTCAAGAATAGAATGAAGTTATTTACAATTGAAAAAAAAAACTTCTGTCTATTTAACTAAAAATATTTAAATATCGCTCAAAAATTAATGAGTGTAATATTTGTCAATTGACACCAACAAAATATATTGAAGATATTTGAGACATCTTATTCCTGGATAATCGTAATTAGACATACAAACCTTTTTCATATTTTAAAGAAATTATTTTTATCACATAAATCTATCATTTTGCCTTTAATTAAACACTATACAATAGTTAAAATTTAATTCAACTTGAAGGTTTCGGACTCAAATCTCAAGATAAGAAATGTGATATTTATCAAAAGAGCACAAAATTTTTTTATTATGTAATTTAATATTATATATATTAAAAAAATTATCACTTAATAAAAAATGAAGGTATATATATTAAATTGATAAAAATATATTAACCACAATTTGACACCATCAATAAGATCATAGGCCTAAACAAAAAAGGTCATTTTCGAACTTTAAACAATAAAGTTTCGCGTCTTCTTAATTTAAGATTTAAATATTTTATCTATCTCAAATTTTATATTTTTAAGAAAATAATGAATGAAATATCATAGGATTTCTATTAGCACGGTACATTATAATCATATATATATTTTTACAAAAAATTTTATGTATAAATAGGGTTATACTAATTCATAATCTATCATAATAAGAATTTAAAAAATAAAGCGTACCTAATTTTTTATTTATAATTTAACAACAGAAACAACATTGATCAAATTTACTGTTGGTCCTAAGTAGACTAAGATCTTCCTCTCTTTTTTTTTTAACTCTCTAACGAGTGAGATCTTTATGTTTTTGCTTAGATAGAAGATGGGACCTAACTTTTCTTTATACAGTGAATCCTTAAGCTTATTCATCATAGGATATAGGGTTCTTAAATAAGTCTACACATAAAGTCTACATTTATTGTATTCATGTATCATTACCGCATACATGAATCTATGAATCTATAGATTCATGTATCATTATTGATTACATATACGAATAAGTAGATATAATTATAAAATATAATTAATTATTACTTTATTAAAACCAAATAACCTTAATTTATTTTATAAAAATAAAATAAATATAAATAATGTAAATCCATAATTAAGAAAATTTAGCATATATATCATGTTCTCTAGTATTTTTTTCATTTTCAGATGCTTCACGATTAGATTCGGTCAATCAAGTCACAAATTGGGGCTATACCCTGTGATGTAATAACATGCCTAGGATTGATGATCAGATGGATTATATGAACTCAACAACAAACTTTGAATTCGTCAAACCACGAGAAAAGAAAGACACAGACAGACAGAAACGGCAACCAATCAATCCTATGGGGTCATAGGTTTGTTGACGAAAGGTTCTTTGAATCTACAAAATGCCCAAACCATTTAGTCAAACGTGTAGCCCTGGAATTTGCAAATCTTCTATCTATTCATTATTGAAAAGGGCAACATGGGGCAGGCAGTCCCCATTTCCATTTGGTTCCCTTTGCATTTAAAAGTTGGAAGAGGAAGATTAGAAGGGATTGATTCCATGTTTTACCTAAACCATCTCTTGTCTCTTTCTTTCACTCTCACTGGCTTCTCTTTTGGATATTTGGTCCATGGCTCAAAGGGAAAAGATGGGGTACATATGCTTCTTTGTTTAAGTCAACAGTGTGCAAACATTAAAACTTTGACAAGTCTTGGATGTATAGTATCTATATCTTTCCATTTCTTCCCAGTAGAATGTTCTACGTATTGAACACGGAGGTGGACAAAAACTTTTCCTATTCTAAAGAATATGGAGGAAATATCCAGTTGTATAGTAAAGTAGGGACTTTTCTAGATTCTGCTCGGCACTGGAAAGGATATCGGGCTTTGGAGGCAAATAAGAGGGGAGCCTGTCGTTTGGGAAGTGGGATATGAGGAATAATTTTAATTTAATAAATTTTACTTTAATCTTTAAATTTATTAAAATTAAGTATAGAGTAATTGTTAGGAGATATCTTACCAAATAAAAAATTATTATAAAAATAAAATAAAAAAAATAAAAAAATATATGTTATGAAATTTTAATTTTTTTTTAAAAAGGAGTCTTTATTAGTCCTTGTCCCCCTCTTCCACGGATTATGAAAAACTAAAAAGAATTTATAATATATATAATTTTCTATAATATAAAATTTCTTTTCTTGTGATATTTATGATATTATATTTTTTAACAATTTATTTTATATATAAAATGAGAACTGATCGAATAAGAACAATGATTGGTTTTGTTAATATGTTTTTAGGCAAATTTTAGTTCTCGCGACAAGGTGATCCACAGGATTGACTTCCTTCAATGCAACTTCGAAACTTTGCCTTTAATGGAACTGAAAATTTTGGCCCATCCAAAGGATAAACACAAAGAAACGCATACAAATCCAATCTTGGCAAAAGGATCAATTTGATCTTCTTTCTCTTTGCCACATGCTTCACATGCAGAGTCCACCTACCACTTCATGGCTTCTGCTAACATTGCTCATACGGAACAAAATCAAAATTAGAAGGAAAAGCTTTTTATTCTTCAAATTATTACATCCGAGTATATGTATAATCTTTTTATATAAAAAATAACATTCAAATCCTTTCTCTTTCAATTATATAAAAAAATTCAAACTAATTTTCGTTTTTGACACAATAATCTATAACTCAATCGAAAAATCAAAATAAAAATACCATCAAACTGCTATTATATTATAATTCAATAATGAATTATGTCACTATATTTCAATTTTACTCTTTCGATACAAATGTTGTTGATTTTTGTTATTTCATATTTGAAATCCAATAAAATTAAAAGTATAACAATAAAATTAAATGATGGGCAACTCTTAATAATATATTGTGACATATTTACGTGGGGGAATTGGATATATATAATTATGAAAAGATGGGTCTGACAGATTGAGAAATCATGGTCCAATGTCCAACCGCCCTCCCCACACCGCCGACCCAAACAATAAGTTTGGTTGGGGAAGAAGATATTGGAATTGGAAATAGTAACAAAAAGGAAGGAACAGTCCATTTGAGACACAAATACTTGGCTTCCCGGGATTGAGTGGGTGGCACCAAACATTATTTATTTATTTAATAATTTTAATTTTTTAAAAAAAGAGAAATGGAAAGTACTGGTAGTATTAAATAGCGCTCTCTTTCATTTTTTATGTGAATCCATTCTCGACTGAGTTTTTACTTTGTGCAGATTCTCTAGAATTCCCAACTTCCCAGAAAGAAAGAAAGAAAATCCTGGAAAATCACATTCTTTTTCTATTCCGGGAAAGGAAACGAGAGAAATAAAATAAACAATATTTTTAATGTGTATGAAGAAACGGTGAACTCAGTGTGACTCATTCACTAAAGAAGAAAAGAAACCGACTCTTGGCGTGACTCGGTGAGTACAGTCGTCATCATTGCAAAAAAATCTTTCTTCTATAGTTGGTTTTGATTTATTTGTAAATTCTGGAATCTGGGTATTGTTTGTTTTGCCAGTTTGTTATCTGGGTAATCATCATTTTCTTATTGTTGGATTTGTTTTGGTTTTATTTATTTATTTTTTTTTTTTTGGGAGTAAAAGTGGTCGCTTTAGATCCAAATAAGGTGTTAGAATAGAGGCTTTGGTAAGTTTAGTGTTGTTTTTTTGGTTTCTGTTTAATTTTGTTCTGTTGTTAAAGGTGGTGCAAGTTTTCATTTTTTTTAATGTGATCTTTTATTTGTTTTGGTAATGCTGGGTCATTGAGGATCAAAATTTTGTGTTTTTATCGTTTGTTGAATGTAAAAGGTGCTTGTTTTGATCTTTAAAAGTGCTATGTTATAGCTTTATGTTGGATTTTTGTATTGGTTTTTCTGAAAACTGACAAGGGTTCACTAAATAAAGAAAAAGCTAATTATTTTGTTTGCTATTGCTTGATTCTACTCTTTCTTTGGTACTTTTTACACTAAATGTCTGACAATTTCCTTGAGTATTTAATGTGAAAAATGAGATATTAATGACTAGTACCGCCGATAATCGTGACAGTTAGCAATCCTAGGAGATAATAAATATGTGTTGCTGTAATCTTTTATGATGAAGATCTGAATAGCCGCTTGCTTTGCTCTTATCATTGTGGAGTTTGATGCTTTCGTTGCACTTTCATGGATTATTATGATATTAAAGTTTTACAAAGGTTCTCATTTAATCATCTTAATTTTTCTTTCATTTAGTGTGTACAGAGTTGGTGAAATCTTTTATTTCCATAAACCTCTTACTGCTGTATTCATCCTACAAGAACTGGATGAGATGCTCTTTCTTTTTTTTTTAATTTATATTTTCATGTTTAAAGTTATACAAGAGGAGAGTATAAGTGACTTGAATCTTAGATTTTACCTAAACTGCCGTCATGCCTTTTAACTGATGTAATGCCAAGTCGTCTGTTGAAAAACTTAGAAATATGCACGCAAGGCATCTTGATGATTCATTTCCTGACCTTATACCTAAGGTTGAAGTCACTTAGAAGGTCAATATATTTTTTTATTAAACATCGTGTTAAGAACAATTGAGCGCATGTGGGAGTAACAGATAAAGTCAGGGTGATTATCATTGCCTCCTAATGTGTCTTTGGCATCAAGTGACACAATTTTGACGTTTATAGCTGACGTGAGATTATCTTAGTTTTGCCAATGAATTTTGTTCTCTTACTTTAGTTTCAGTTTTGTTGTTGATTGACATTGTGATTGTTTTCTTATTGTACATATGCAACTTTTATTTAGAAATGATATACAGAAGATAAATGTCTGTCTTGCTTTCCAGCTGAAAGAATATCTTTCTTAGATTGGATGAAAATCTAGTCAGTTGATGTGCTTCACAGGCATACTGTAGCATTGAATCCTTTTCAGTGTCCCCAAGGGCACAGCCATTCTTTAATTGTTTCCTCGTACTACTTATTTATTTGTTTATTTTGTTTACTGTACCAGAGGTAGCTGCCATATTTTCAATGGCTCAAGATGCTTCTGGTTTTGAATCACGACATAAGAAACCAGGTCTCTTAAAAGATCAAGTACGGCTGGTGAAGCGAAAGGGCTGTGATCGCCATGAGATTGTTCCAATCCAAGATCCTTTGTCTTTTGAGAAGGGGTTCTTTATTGTTATCCGTGCATGCCAATTGTTAGCACAAAAAAATGATGGAATAATATTAGTAGGATTAGCAGGTCCTTCTGGAGCAGGGAAGACAGTATTTACAGAAAAGATACTCAACTTCATGCCCAGCATTGCGATTATATCAATGGACAACTATAATGATTCTAGTCGAATAGTTGATGGAAACTTTGATGGTAATTCATCTTTTCTCCCATTTTACTGTCCTTTTGAAACATGGTACTTTTGGAAGTTATTATTCTCAGGAAGTAGCTACACCATTAAAAATGTCTTCACACCACTTTCTGGAGTAGTTTTTTAAATTTTTTATTGTTCTTTTATTTTTTAAAATTAATTGATAACTTTGTATAAAGGTCTATGCTCTGACATGATTGTATTGCCCATGATTTCTCTTTTTGTTTTTGTTTTGTGAACAATGACCTATTGAGAACCACTGAAAGGTGCTATCCATTAGTGCTAGAATGTACGTATTATTATGTTAAAATGATCAAGGAAATCACTTCAATGATGGAAGTCCAACTATGGGGTAGTATGGTAGCGGATGGGATGATTTTTTATTACCATTTTAACATTGAAAATTGTTCCTGATTGACATTAAGGCCTTGGTTTGCCAAACTAATCCGTTTACACAGAGGACATAGAATGTGTCTTGCCCGACATCAAGTCGATAAGCTGTGTATACTCTTGAGGATGTTAGCTGATGTTAGGTATGCATGTGGTTTTGGAAAAGTTTTCAGCGAAACCAAAAAATGAGTTAACCTAGCATAGAACTTTGGACAGCTCTGCTGGTGAATTTAACCACTTAGGCTACCATCACGTATGATGTTTGTGTGTGTGTGTGTGTGTTTACTGGGGTTTAAAGTCATCGTGCTATGAAAATCTTTTTTCATTACAGACTTGAAATCTATGACAATATTTTAATTACTTATTTGTGCTTTAGTCTTGAAAAAGCACTACTAGTTTTTAGGTTCTGTAAAGCAATGCTGATATATCGTTTAGCATTTGCACCATCTGGTGATGATTGAATCTATGAATTTTGTGTATCCTAGTCTTGAAATTTCCGAATTTGCACCATTTATCCTTTCATTAATAAATTAACTCTCTACTAGCTTTTTGAGTCATATGTGCACTTTTTTTTCGTCTGTGTTTGTGATTATCTTCTTAATTCCGTTGTCTCTTTTTGCCATCCCTTTTCGTCATTCTGTTGATACATATGATATTCCATGTATGTTAATTCCATTATTTGGTCAAGATACTGTGCACATCTGGAATTTGTCTGCCTGTATATTTAGGGTGCAGTCAATTGGTTGTTACTATTATTTAAGTATCCTGGGTGTGCGGAATATCAATTTTCAATTGCCTCTGGTGACACATTGAAGTGCTAAACAAATTTCCTTGTTTAATGAGCTTAGCCTCTGTTCTGGCTTTGGTGCCCTTAGAGCATGTAATTGGATTTCAGTAGTGGTGGGGAACCCTATTAATGAGTTAAAAGCTTTCTGAGGTCTACATCAGTAGTTTTATGTATTTATCCTTTGAATCTAGGGTCTTTTTGGTAGGTTTTCTTTTGGACAACATAGTTTGTTTGGCATAAGGTTTTCTTCCATCCTTTCAACTTTCATTGCATGGATTGACCTATTTTTTTACATTAGCTTCCGCGCCTAAGCCTTTCCAACTTTGGATGATTGATTGATCAAAACCTCTTAAGAATCGAAACTGTTTAAGTCTCCAGTGTTTATTTTTTCTGGGTGTTGCATATCTTGGATGATTCAGCTTGTCTGTTTTGTAAACTTCAGCTCATACCTGCCTTCCATTTTGAGTTGTTTTTCTTGTTATCTTTTTTTCTGTGTTCAAATATGGTGCAGTATATGAATGTCCTTGAGTGTGCTTTATTTTTATAGGAATGAGTTCTAAGACATCAATAGAAAATGAGACATGAGCAGCCGTTTTAATTATTTGTTTGAATATCTATATTGTTGGGAAGTAAATGTTAAGGATTTTAACTGAAAGCAAGCAAAGCAAATGACAACCTTCTGATTCTTTTAAACAACAGATCCACGCTTGACAGATTATGATACATTGCTCCAGAATGTTCATGATTTAAAGCAAGGGAAGGAAGTCCAGGTTCCAATCTATGATTTCAAGACTAGTTCCCGAACAGGATACAGGTTGAACACTGCTTCATTTAGTGCATATCAGTACTATCATTTGCTTATAAAGCTGTTAAGGATTAAGTTTTTGCAGGTATGCCAAAGGAAAAGTAATGGTAACACTAATACATTGAATTGTGAATTGTAGAAGTACTTGATCAATATAGTATTAATCCATAGCATAAAATCAATTAGATTTTTAATCAGATGGTTTGTAGTGCTTTCATATTTGGCTGCTAGATTTTATATTTAATCTAGCACGTATGCATGACAGGACCCTTGAAGTTCCAAGCTCCCGCATTGTAATTATTGAGGGCATTTACGCTTTGAGTGAAAAGTTGCGACCTATGATGGATCTTCGAGTATCTGTTACAGGGGGAGTTCACTTTGACCTTGTTAAACGAGTCTTACGAGACATACAGCGTGCTGGCCAAGAACCTGAAGAAATAATCCATCAAATATCTGAAACTGTATGTTCACCTCCCTTTCTTTGGGTGAAATTTATTACCACAGAGCAAGAAAAGGCTTAGTTTGTTGTTGTTTTGTAAATCTTGTGAACCTACTTTAATGCATTTCAGTGCGTCATTGTTGTTTTCCAGTAGAACTCAGCATGTTCTTTGTTATACAGGTATATCCAATGTACAAGGCCTTTATTGAGCCAGATCTCCAAACAGCACATATAAAAATCATTAACAAGTTCAACCCATTTACAGGATTTCAAAGTCCCACTTATATTTTAAAGGTTACTATTTGCACTGACTTCTTTGCTTGTTCCTCTATGTTACAATACTTTTAAAGCTGCTGGCGACTATACTTGTTGCTAACCCAGTATCTATGTCCATAGCTGCTCTGGCATCTCAGTTTTTCTGTTTATTGTAGTCAGCAAGGAAGTTTACAGTGGATCAAATTAAGAGTGTTGTATCTGAAGAACATACAGAAACAGAGGAGCAGACTTATGATATATATCTTCTACCTCCTGGTGAAGATCCAGAATCTTGCCAATCATATCTGCGGATGCGGAATAAAGATGGAAAATACAGTCTCATGTTTGAGGTTTGTCCCTCATATATCATCTTTTGTTATCATGAGTTTAGGTCCTACAGATTTGAGTTCATATTTTCAGATATGATTGACAATTTCACAGGTCCTATAATTAATGTATTACAAGAGTTAAGATTGTTGTAGGAATCTGGAGGAACCCTTGTAGATATATTGGGAAAACACATATTTGTCTAGTTCTAAATATAGTCGAGTTCTAGAAAGGCATAAATTTAAGATGCTTGACACTAATGAGCATATTTCAATAAACATAATTGTCATAAAACAACCACCTGCCACTCGAATGGATTGAATTCTTGTTTTTCTTGATCATGTGTTTTCTTTGTGCTTGATACCTCACCTTTCTCCACTGGCGTATGTTTGTTGAAGCTGTACAAACTGATGAAAATTTGATTTGATGGTTTGTGATCCTCATTTTCAGGAATGGGTGACGGATAGTCCATTTGTCATATCTCCAAGGATTACATTCGAAGTTAGTGTGCGCCTTCTTGGTGGACTAATGGCCTTGGGTTATACAATAGCTGCGATCCTTAAAAGAAACAGCCATGTATTCTCTGATGATAGAGTTTGCGTGAAAATTGATTGGCTAGAACAGCTAAATCGTCAATATCTTCAGGTACTTATTAAGAATCTGAAATCTTCTTCTGAGAAAGTACTAGGATGGTGTTTTAGTACTTTCAAAACTTCCTTCAGTTGTAAACTCATTCCTGATTTTGTAGTTTCTATAAATGTTTATAATTTTCTTTATATATTTTGCCTTTTGTTCACACAAATTATGTTTTATCTACTTTGTCTTGGTAATGATTCCCGCAATTTTTTTTTCCATTATGTGAATTAACCTTCTTTCTGATGATTTTTATGTAATTGTCAATATATCCTTTGGAAGGGTGAAAACTTTTGAGTGTGGATTCATATAATACACGGCATAGACGCTTCATAAGTGCCATGTATCTTTCTAGGAAGTGGCCAAATTAACATTTTAACTCGTGCTTTGTATTTAGGAGGAGCTCAGATAATCATGTGAGGAATTTGATGATTTACTATGTCAATTAAAACATTGGTCATATTTCTTGTGTCAAAATATCATTATAATTTGTAAGTTAAGCTAATATTAAACCTTTTTTTTTCCATAGTTTGTTTGTAGGCTACTACTAACCACTGTGTGTTAACGTTCTTAAATAGGTGCAAGGAAGAGATCGCTTGGTTGTAAAATGTGTTGCAGAGCAGCTTGGTTTGGAAGGTTCATACATTCCACGTACCTATATTGAACAAATCCAATTGGAAAAGCTTGTAAATGAGGTTATGGTATGACAAGTCCCAAAAGCTTGTGATGTGCTTTTCAATTTTAGTGGCTCTCATCTAATAGTTGGACAGGCCCTGCCGGAGGATTTGAAGACAAAGCTCAGCCTAGATGAGGATCTCGTGTCAAGCCCTAAAGAAGCTCTCTTACGAGCCTCTGCAGATAGGGTTGCCTTGAGAAATAAGCATCTCAAAAGGTGCAAATATCTGATACACATCTTTTGTCTGTAGCATAAGAATGTTGTTTCATGGCCCTCTTCATGTGTATTTAACTAATAGAGTGATGCATGCTAACATAAACAGTGGTATGTCGCATTCATATTCAACTCGAAGGGAGAAGAATATATCCAACTTTGCTGGTTACAGTGTGAACGACCGGATGTTTGATGAGAGAAATTCAGAGTCAGCTCTAGCACACCAGGTTTTTAAGTAGTTCTTCTAGCTTTGTACTTAATCTTTTACTAATATTTGGTGAAATGCTGTGGCAACTAATCTCTCCTGTATTATTCTCCTGCCCTGTGCAGGGACTCATTACTCAGCTTTCAGATCAGATATCCTCTCTGAATGATAGGATGGATGAGTTTATGACCCGTGTCGAAGAGTTGAATTCCACGTTAACCATCAAGAGAAGTAGTTCCAGCCAACAAAACTTGGCTTTTCAAGCAGATCCTTGCAATGGCTCTGCTCCAACTTCTTACTTCATCAATGGTTTAGGCAATGGTTCCATAATGCCCAATTCCTCATCTACGTCCCAGCTGGCTAAGGATTCACTTTTAATCGAAGAGGTACTGTGGCTGGTCTCTTTAAGCCTTCTTATTTAAGTTTACAGGTCAACAGAAGAAACCTGGATATGATCTAGATTGCTGGCAACAAGAGTCAAGACATTTGAGGTTCCTTTCAATTCTGGGAAAAGTTAGAAAGTTTTAGGAATGGATTAAATAAAATCTCCCTCAAGGGCTGATTTTGGTTGTCAAGGGACAAAGGGAATTGGTCTTTGACATAAATTGAAACACCATTGGCTAGAAACGACTTAAATATTGTTCATAGTACCCATTCAATTAAGCCTATATCTGCTGAAGTATATTTATTCATTTGAAGTTTCAGAGTCAGTTGCTTTCCCTAAAATTTTTGTGCTCTATATCTATGAAGCAGATATCCACTGTTGCGCGGGGACAGCGTCAAATCATGCACCAGTTAGACAACCTTAGTAATCTCCTTCATGAGAGACTTGGAGAGAGGTCTCAGCAAGCAAGTACAAGAAGGAAAAACATGGTGGCTGATGCAGAGCCTATTAAAGTTCCTCTAGTTCTAACAACATTGGTAATTGGCGGTCTAGGAATCTTCTTGTACAGGGGCTTTTTAACCCGAGACTGATTCGATCCTCTGGAATATTTTTCACGTTTTCTTGTTCTTTTATAAGATTTTCTTTTGTCCCACCAAGTGTTTTTGCAGCATTACTCTTCTGCTCGGGAAAGACAGTCAAACACTGATCATTAAGAGTTAACTGGGGGCAAACAAAATGCTTTCAAGCTTTCTCTTTGAGGGTTGTAAAAGAAGAGTGCTCTGGCTAATTTTTTTTTTTCTTCTATTTGTTTCACTTTGTGGGGGACTTCCTAGCCATATTGGCAAATGCTATTCTAGCCAGTTGTGACATTCTCTAGTTATAAAGTAATAGTTATTTCTAGATTAAAATTATGTAATCATTTTCACTTCCATATGGATGATAAGCATATCTCTCTTTCATTCACATATGGAAACAGTTTCTGCTACTTTGGACCTTCACATCAGATCCTCATCCAGGCTGAGATTAGCCAGTGTCATAGTTATTCCGAGTTCCTCTTGTCTGGTAAGTTTTGGCTCAAATTAGTTTTAGGTTTTAATTATTAATCATTAATCAATGAATAATAAGTAATGACTCATAAATTCAGGAGTTTGTTTAATTTGCTCATTTATGAAGGTTTTAATAAGATTCTGCTTATTTCTAGTCAAGTGGAACTTTTTTTTCTAGAAATAATCTATAAATTATTAAATCAATCAGTGCATAGATTCTATATATTGTCAATTCATTAAATATGAGATAAAATCATCAATTTTTGAAACTTTAAATTAAGTATTTCTGATTTGCTTGGAAAAATACAAAAAATAAAAAATAAAAAGAACTTTTTTCCCTTTCAACATTTCTTTTTTTTTTTTTGTTTTCTCCTTTTTATCTCTCTCCATCTCCATCATCATGTTCTCCTCCTCTTCTTCTGCCATTAAGATTAGGTTTTCTGTTGATGCAGGTATGGAATTGGATCAACGTTTTGAATTGTGCTTTGAAGGGTAGGAAAGGCTGCTCCTGGTGCTCTGTCCCTGGCTGGTATGGAATCAGGAACAGACTGAGAATTAGTGCCTGCTGTGTCCCTTGGAGAGAGATAAAAAAGAGAACAAGGAAAAGAACGTTAAGAGAGAAAAATATTTTTTTGATATTTTTTAAAGCAAATTATTAATATTTAGTTTTAAGTGTTAAAGATGTAAAATAATTTTTATACATTACTGGCTTATCAAATGCTGTCACTCCGTCAATGAGGTAAAAATCTTTAAAAATTTAAAATTAAATATTAATAATTTTTTTTTTAAAAAATAAATAATAAAAAATTTCTCTCCCTCCAACTCTCTTAGAACCATTCTTTTCTTGTTCTCTCTTTTTATCTATCTTCAACTCTATCATCTTTTTCTTTTCTCCTTCCTCTTTTACAAGTATGTTTGATAAAATTATGCAACTTCAAAAGTAATAAGATAATTAAAAATTTTAAGATAATTTTTATTTGTCATAATTTAATGATATATTTTTTAAGTGATTTTTACGTTTGAATTCCTCCTCTTTCAACAAAAACTCAAAATACCCTATTAAATTAATCTGGTTTCTGCAATTTCTCTCTCAAGGTTTTAGAAAAATGCAATGTTTTGATTTGAATTCCTATTTTTTGAACAAAAACTTGAACTCTCTCACCAAATTTCTCAATTTCTAATTTGTTAGAGTTTCAACTACTTCTCTTTTAAAGTTTTAAATTTTTTTGTTAGGCTTGATAAAGAACAAGAAAACAATCTTAGAAAGAGATTTTGAAGGAATAAGTGACAGTATTTTATTTTTTATTTAATTAATGATTGAAAAACTTTTAATACTTAATTTAATTCTAAAGAATTTTAGTTTTATCTCTGAAATGAAGAGTAGTGATTATAGTAAATAAAGTAGTATATCAATGAAGAATTATGTAAATATTCTAAAAAAAATTTCTAAATGTACTTGGTAGAAATTGGTCATTGGTTTTTATGTATATATCTAGTAACTTGTAAAAAATATAACTGACAATAAAATAAATAAAAGTAAAATTATTTTTGACAGGTAAGATTTTAATCAATAAGAGATAAGAGAAATTATTTTTGACAAGATAAGATAGATTATTTTTAATAAGGTAAAATAAATTATTTGACATATAACAAAAGCAGAGTCATTATCTTAATCGGTAATAGATAAAATAAATTTTGATAAATAAAAATCTTCCTTCACCGTTATGTTTTTTGCGTTGAAAATATGTGCGACACTATTTATATTGATATCTATCTTTATAGTTTGTTTGATGTATCTAGAGTATTTAAATTGGTATCTATCTATTTCTATTGTTTTTAAAATCTAATTTCTTTTAAATAAGGACGTAATTTGTGCATCGAAAATATGTGACACTTTCAATTCCCTATAATTTTTGTTGTGTTTGGACTAGTTAGATTGGTATCTATTTTATTAGTTTCTATGATGTATCCAAATGACTCTTCCTTTAATTTTTGAAAATTTAATTTTTTTTAAATAGCGATGTAAATAGGTTGTTATATGAGTTTCCATCTGTACCCAATCTAATAATATAAGGTTTAATATCAACCTTAATATATACATATATATATATATATATGGTTTATATACATTGTCAGTTCATCAAATCATACTACATCATCACAATGATAAATTTAAAATTTATAAGGACTTGAAATTAAATATTAAAACATTTTTAATAATTAATAAAGTAAAAAAAATAAAATATTTTTAT
The DNA here is from genome assembly GCF_002168275.2 of Theobroma umbraticum. Lineage (NCBI taxonomy): Eukaryota > Viridiplantae > Streptophyta > Magnoliopsida > Malvales > Malvaceae > Theobroma > Theobroma umbraticum. The sequence continues at coordinate 774,449 of NW_018397266.1, forward strand.
TTCTCTCTAAACCCTCTTTCACATTTTTAGATTTCATTGTTGTTCTTCCTCAAATTCTAAAATCCTATTGAAACCTTAGAGAAATTTGGTAAGAATATTTTTTTATTAAAAAAATAGGAATCAAACCCTACAATCATATGATTGTATTTTTAAAGGAAATTTTTAATATTTGATCAGATGGAGTTGGAGAGAGATAAAAGAAAAGAGGAGAAAAAATAAACTTTGAGACGGAGTCGGAGAGAAGAAAATTATTATTTTATGTATTTTTTTTAAAAAATTAATATTTAATTATATTTTTTATATATTTAAATAAATTTTTTAATGTTTAGTTTTAAATCCTTACAAATTTTAAATATATGATTATGATGATGTAGCATGATTTGGTGAACTGATTTATACACTATCAGTGCATCAAATATAAACCTATATATAAACATATTAATCAAATAAATTAATTAGATATTTAACAAATTAAATAACTAAATATCATATAAATATATAACATTAATTTTTTTATGATTTTTTGTTATTTAAGTTATTTAATTAGGATTAAATATGTTGTTATATGGGTATTTTGGGTGCCAAGCTAACTCAATAACTTAAAGTTCAGGTACTATATATTTGTTTTTTTTTTTTGAAAAGCAACTTTATATTTGGTTACGAGGTGGATTAGGATAAAGCTTTTAAAAGTTAAAATGAACTCGAATAGGTTTTGGGTATTACCTTTAGAATGCCCTAATTGATTCAGGTACTCTATATTTGGTTATGAAATGGATTAGGGTAAGGCTTTTAAAAGTCAACACTGATTATGAGACGAATTAAGATAAGGCTTTTAAAAGTCAACACTGATTATGAGACGAATTAAGATAAGGTTTTTAAAAGCCAAGACGAACTGGAGTAAGGTTTAGGTTTCCCCTTTACATTACATATAATCTTACAAAATTTTTAGATTTAGTGTAATTTGAAACTTTGTTGTTTTTACTAATCCCTACCATCTTAATCAACATATTTTTTTGTAAATTAATAAATGTAAAATTAATTTATATTAGTTGAACTATGGTACAAACTTTAAATAGGTAAAATTTGTCTCAAGTATTTAATGAATTCCGATAATTTACAAATAGTGTTTTATTATTAAGACTCAGTTTTGGATAATGTTTTGTAATTTTAAATGGGTTTTAATAAGGTTTGAATATCTTCATGGTTAAATTATTTTGGGTCTGAGTAACTCAAAAATAACGGTATTCTACCCGTTTACATATATATTTTGAATAGTAATTTATGATTTTGTTCAAGTTTTAATAGGATTAGGATACCTTATTAATTAAATGAATTTGGGATTGTGTAGCTCAAAAAAGCGGGTACCTTACCCATTTATATCCCTAGTTTTAAATGCCATTAACGTTACGTGTTTACATAGTGCCATACTTAAAGTCTAAATTCCTCTTGTTTGACAGATTTTGGCTCAAATTAGTTCTAGGTTTTATATATTAATGAATAATGACACAATTACTTACCTAGAAGGATTCAATTGTCTTTTTGGAATAGGTATATTTAATTAAATATCGGAATGCATGAATATATAGAGTTTTTTTATGTCGTCCCACCTCTGAAGGTTTTTGACATTGTGAACCTGAGTTGGAGAGCAGAAAACTGTTTGTTTGTAAAGATTTACGTTGATTTCGTCCAGAAGCTGGAACATATGGTTCTTTCATTCGAATTTTCGCCTAGCAGAACAGATTGCCATAAGGTCCTGTGCCCGAGAGGGCATTCAGATATAATCAGTAACTTGCCTGACAATGTAATTGAAAGCATCCTTGGTAGATTGCCGATTCGAGATGCAGTGAGAACAAGTATCCTATCAAGAAGTTGGAGGTACAAGTGGACCGCGCTTCCTAATCTTGTATTCGATGTTATAGATGCTGATCGTTCTATTTTTCACTTGAACAACAATGCCTCTCAGTTCGAGGATGACGATGAACTTGTTAAGGTTATTTACAGGATTCTTTGTCAGCACAAAAGCCCCATACTCACGTTTCGCCTCCTAATCCAAAGCATGAGAAGCTATCCCGATGTTGATCAATGGATTAATTTCTTATCGAGGAACGGTATTAGGGAAATCAACCTCGAGTGTCTCAAGGGAGACCGGTATAAAATCCATTCTAGCTTGTTTTCGTGTGCAAACCTGAGGCAGCTGAGGCTTCAGCACTGTGTAATCCCATCACCTCCTCTGACATTCAATGGATTCAACCACCTTACTCGCCTTATGGTTTTCAGTGTTACAGTCAACAATGAAGGGTTTGAGAATCTCGTTGCTAGGTGCCCCCAACTTAACCAGTTGTACGTTATTTATGTGGATGGTCTCGATAGACTGAACATTGATCATGCTCCCAAGCTGCAATCTTTGTTATTTGTTGGCAGTCTCAAATACATCTGCTTGAAGAATACCCCAAGTTTATCGCATGTGACAATTTCTTTGTCTCAACTGCCTGATATGAAAGAGAATCTTTCCAATAATGGGGGATCAATCTCTTTGATCAACAATCTAGATTGCTTATCCAATCTTAAGAGTATTGTAGCGGGACTCTACTCTTTGAAGGTAAATTTTCCATTTTGTTATATTAATATAAACATCTATCTTTTTTGCTTATAACATCTTAATGCATAGTTTTTATTTCCATATTTTTTGGGGTGAAGTTCCTTGCTGAATGCAGGGCTAGAAAGAGGCTTCCATCAACATTTAACCATTTACGGTCCATTTACATCTCCATGCTAATGTTTGAAGACATTGATTCACTGTCTTTCGTTGTTGGCTTGATTACAAGTTCACCAAATCTGCATAAACTTGTTGTCACGGTGAGTTTCTATAATATTATTCTCTTCAATCATGTCACCATAACTATTTTGAGCTATATAATGAGATCAGTTTTCTGATCATCCACAGACGTGTACTAATTCAGCAGCAGAGATGGAAACAGCGACACAGTTCTTGGAAGGACAAAGCCGCTCCATTGGTGGTTTGATGAAATTGAGATATGTTGTAATGAAGCAGATATCCGGTTTAGGGCCTGAGATGGAGTTGATGAAGTTGATATTGGGCAAGTCACCATCGCTTAAGCAAATGAAAATTGAACCTGACAAAACAGTTGATATCTCCAGTGAATCAAGGATATTGAAGGCCTTGGTACGATTTCCTAGAGCGTCAAGACTTGCAGAAATCATATATCAGAACCAAGATCATAGCGCAGCTGACTGATCTAACTCCTTGTTTTCCACTGCCTTGTCATCTCTCTCTCTCTATAAATATATATATAGAGAGAGAGAGACACACACACACACACTTGACATTTTGTAAATAATAACTTGATTAAAAAGAATACTCAAAATAGTCCGAAACAATCTAACAATATCACTTCCATCTTTCTGTATTTTTCAATATTTGCTATACTATTTTGTTGTTGAAAAATTTTATAGAAGTTTGATAATTTTATCACATATTGATTGATATTCAATGAAGTAACTTTGTTAATATAAAAACACAATCAGTATCGTTGTAGTCTGTAACTCTACATATTCGTAGGATTTGATAAGCTCGCTTGTGTTGACTTTCGAGAATTAAATTTCACAGCAAATCATCTTGGCTGACTTTGGAAACTGCAGCTATGCTCAGCAGCGTGAGATTGATGCTCCTAATCTCAAGTTCCTCAAATTTTCCGGAAAAGTTGTTTCTATCTGTTTCAAAAATTCCCCGCTTCTTGCAATCGTGAGTGTTCATGACCGTGATGAAAGTGTTTTGAATAAGAAACATAGTGACCGGCTTGGAAAATGTCGCAATCGTTTTTCTGTCAAATCTTTTTAGTTGTCTTTTGTCATTTTGTGATAGTTATCTGGTTCATTAAACCTCTCAGTTTATGTGTATGGTAAACTTGTAATTTAATTAAAGTTAACTAAAATTCCACTACAGTAATATATATATATATATATCTTCAATGACAACTATGTTGTTTAGGTAAAATGAAAGCTTTTCTTAGAACTCCTTCTTAACGGAAAGTTAATCCAACCATAACACAAATAAAGGCTTTCTTAATAGCGACTCTTGAGCGGAGCGCCAATCCAACCATAACACAAATAAAGGCACATTGTTGTAATTGTAAGGATACACAAATAAAAGCACATTGTTGTAATTGTAACGATTCAAGTTACTGATAGTGATAAACTTAAATTGTTATATAAGTTTTAACAATTATATTCACATTAGATAGTAGTGATAGACTTGAATTGTTATGTAAGTCTTAACAATTACATTCACATATATAAGTCTTAACAATTATATTCATATTATATAGTAATGATAGACTTGGATTGCTATATAAGTCTTAACAATCACATTTACATCAAATGTAAATGTAAGGTATCTCAAAACCTTGATGTGAAAGCCTATAGCCCACATCGGATTAGTGCAGGTTCTTATATCTTTAATAACAACTCAAATCCAAGGACCGGTCTAGCAACTTTTCAAACTTAAACCACGTGGTTCTAAAAAGCTTAAACTCAAGTTGTTAGTAGCAATGGACTTGAATTGTTATATAAGTCTTAACAATCATAATCATATTAAATAACTACATGGTCTTAAAAAGCTCAAACTCAAGTTATTCGTACTAATGGACTTGAATTGTTATATAAATATTAACAATCATAATCATATTAAATGTGGAATGTGGGGTATTGACTTGAAAATACTTTTGGTGTTGTCCTATAAACATAGTGACCAGCCTTGACAAATATCACAGCTATTTTTTTGTCAAATCTTATCAACTGTCTTTTATGGTTTTGTAATAGTTATCTAGTCCACCAATCCTCTTAGTTTATGTGTGTATAATTAACTTGTAACTAAACTAAATCTAACTAAAACTATATATGTGTACTAGTTGTAGATGAAGTTTATGTGTATTTCTCTTTCAAAACACTTTTACAGCATTATGTGTTCGCTGGAACTTCTTGTTGGTAAGCTTATCACCTTCACAACCTTTCAACCTGTGAAATTGATTTTAAGAATATATATATATATATTTTTTGATATTTGGTTGTAGTACATGTGTGATAACTCATGTTATATGGGATATGAACTTGATTGTTAAAATTTATATAAAAATTTAAGTTAATCACTACTAGTAATTTGAATTTAAATTTTTTAAAATCTGATTTAAAAATTATTAAACCAGTAATATTTGTACCTGGATTGTTACGACTTGTCTAAAGTCTATACTGCCTTTTGCTTGATTAGAAGCTCTCCAAACTTGAGAAAGCTCAAAGTCGAGGTTAGCTCGTTGTTATAGTATTATTAATGTCGATGTTGGTCCCTTGTTAATCTTCTTATTAGTAGTTTTTCTTGGGGGAGGAATCGTTCAATTATGAAGAACCATCACATGATTCTTTGCATCAGCTTCGAGAAGTAGAGCAAACTAACTTCAATGGTAAAATTTATGAATTAGATATGATTAGGTTTCTATTGATCAGATCATTGACAGTGAAGAAAATTGTTATTCAGCCCCGAAGCTGAAATCACATAACTGGATCCTGATGAGGAGAAACCTCCTTACATTTTCCCTATATAGTACACTGTTTTCCATTCCCAAGTTAGCTTTTTATGGAAGATTTTACTACCAGAGAGTATCCGAAGAGACTATCCCGATGAGGAAAACTCCCCAGCTCAGCAACATTCTTCTTCAACCGTTTGAGAATCTTTTTCTGTATCTGCTAATATGTTTCCTTCAAGAATTTGAAGCACTTCAGACATCTTTGGTCTATGATTTGGATGGTGTTGGGTACAAGAAAGCGACAGCTCAATCATTCTCTCAAGGTCAATCTGATCGTAGTTGTTTTCCAAGCCCTTGTCTATTAGCTCATCAAACCTTTTTTCCTTGTAAATTTTGTTCACCTGCAATAACGATATGAGTAATTGAATCCATGGAGAAAGAAAGGGAGCATTTGAAATTCGGAAGCTATTCAGATTTCAAACCCAAGAATCATTTAAAGTGCAAGAAGATCTCTGCTGCTTACCCAATCAATCATTGCCCTTTCCTCAATATCCATTTCCCCAAACTGTGAAGGTCTTTGGCCTGTCATTAATTCAAGTAAAAGAACTCGGAAAGCGAATACATCAGTTCTATCAGAGGCCTGACCAGTTGACAAATATTCTGGAGCAATGTACCCTATAGTTCCCCTCACAGCCGTTGTCACATGAGAATCCTGGTGTTCCATCAGCTTAACTAGACCAAAATCCCCCACAACAGCCTCGAACTGATCATCAAGCAGCACGTTTGCAGCCTTAACGTCCCTGTGAATGATCTTAGGGTCACACTGCTCGTGAAGGTATAATAGTCCCCTCGCTGTGCCAAGGGCAATTCTTTTTCTTGTCCTCCAATCCAGGGCTGGTTTGCCTGCAAGACATCAAGAGAAGGAACTATGAAGTAAACTATAAATAGCCATTTATTCATTACAAAATGTAGCAAAATCAAAGCAAGTGCTTCAATTGTAGCAGAAAAAAAAAATACTTCTATGTTACCTTTGAGACGGGAAGCAACACTCCCATTAGACATAAAGGGATAAACTAAGAGCCTCTCTGTTGCTGTCATACAAAATCCATAGAGTTGTAGAAGGTTCCTGTGCACTGCTAAACTGATAATCTTTACTTCAGCTTGAAACTGGGTTTCCCATCCAGCAGCATTTCCATCTATGAGCCTTTTAACTGCTACAACTGTCCCATCTTTAAGACGTCCTTTGTAGACATTCCCAAATCCACCCCTGCCCAGTATGTTTTTGCTGCTGAAGTTGTTTGTGGCAATCACAAGATCTTGGAAAGGGAGCCTCTTCAAGTTCCCAATGGATTCTTCTTCCTCGTTTGTGGCTAATAATATTCAAAGAAACAGACAGAGCTTACCTGACATGTCAAGATTTTTAACTTTACTTTCAATAAACAAAAAGGGGAAGAGAGAAAAAATTCACCATTGGCATTGAAGAATATTTGCTGCTTGTGTCTCAGCCGTCTCAGAAAAAGGAAAATAAACACCAAAACTAGTAGGAAGGTGTAGCTTAGGCCGGAGCCAAATGCTAAAGCAATTGCGTGGCTTTTGGGTTTTCCAGAAGGTTGTGAGTCTAACAAGTAAAAAGCACAGAAATATGATGTCAGATTAAAGAATCAGACAATCATACAAATTTGGGAGAAACCATATCAATGTGGAATTAGAATTTCTAAACAGAACCGGAAAGTAACATAATCTTAAGGCAGGTGATAGGATGCATATAAAAATCTTAAATTCTAGATAGGGTGACTTAAATCGTGAATTTTACACTAAAGTCAAAAGGTCGGTGATTATGGTTTGAAAAAGAATTAACACAACCTTTTGAGCAAAACTTCAAGATAAGGACAAACTGAAGAAATAATAAGTGGGAGAACTGTTCCTACTTTGTGAATTATTCAAGGAAAAAGAAATTGGCATCGGTCTTGGTCTTGGTCCGGAACAGTCTTGCTCACTCCCTGTGGCACAGATCAATGGGTTTCCGACAGTGCTGTGTCAACTTAAAAAATATGTAAGCAAATAATAAATAGACAAAATAGTACTAAAAGTTATATAGTTGTATTGCTTGTTATAAACATTGTAAACACAGGACACAAAAGCTAACTCTCGGAGTAACTTACTAGAATGTTTTTGCATAGAACCCCGGCATAGGACCACTCAAATTATTGAAAGACAAGTCCCTGGAAAATTTAACAGATCCCACATATTGGTAACCAAGAAAATCCATTATTAGATTCAAACTGATTCAAGTAAATAACTGTCATTCAGGAAAAAAAAAATGTGCTAAAGGATAGACAATATTTCCATATATATACTTACAGGTATTGGAGGCTTTTTACTTGGGACAGACTGCTGGGAATTTGACCAGAGAAGGAGTTGTTAGAAAGATCAAGTGTGTTAAGCTTGGGAAGCTTCCCTAATTCAGAGGGTATATGTCCTGATATATTGTTATCATGTAGGAGCCTGCAAAACTTTCATTTAAGATACAAGGCACTCTAGCTATAGCTAGCACAATTTGTCTGATGAGAATTTGATACTCACACGTACTGGAGATTTGTCAAGTTTCCAATGGTAGGTGCAAGAGTACCAGACAAATTCTGGCTTGGAGCTCCTCTGAAACAAAATCATTTCAACCACATCACTGTATCTTCCCTAGTCTTTACTAAAGTACTGGAATATAAGTATTTATCTTTTTGTGTATTGTGTTTGTCTTTCCAAGTTTCGGTGAGTGAATATTTTGGCTGCTTTAAGTACTACTTACAGCCCAACGACTAGACCATCAGGACTGCAAGTGATATAACTCCAACCGCATGGATCAAGGGCTTCTTCATCCCAATGGTCAAGAACCCCAAGAGGATCCACCAGGAAATTCTTAATGCCCATTAAAGCTTGCACTAAGAAAATTTCGAAAGAAAAAAAAAAGGTTACTTCACAATTCAAATTTTAAAACTTCTTCGAGTATCATATATATATATATGAGAAGGAACTGCGGTTACCTTCAAAATTGACACCCATTGATGATAACAATGCAGACACAGAGGTGCAGAAGCAGAACAAGATCACACCATATAAAACAGATTTCTCTTTCCAGGATTTCATTGATCAGGTGCATGCAGCTCGGACAACAGGCAAGGGAACTAAAAAAATCTAAGATCAGCTTCTTTATATAGCAGGAAGTAGGTGAGATGCTGATAAGAATTGCGAGGAAGATTCAAGAAAGCCAATCCTTTACTGGGCTTGTTTCGTTATATGTAGTGTTTACATCTCGAGCCAAGCCTCCCATGCAATCTTAGCATGCTTTCATCTTAACCAAATTCCTAACACAACATTATATAAGCCAGGTGAAACCGATGTCACCTCTCTCTCTCTCTTCGGCATTGTTTGGAACCTTGGTGTGTTGGGACAGACAGCACTAGAAGACAGGAATTCTTGGAAGCTTCAACACTATCCTGAATGAATAAAGCTCATCCATGATTCTTCAACGTGAATTGTTAAATATTCTGCTAATTACCTTTCCATTTATGCGGACTTACTGACCACCTTTAGCTGCATCACTAGCAAAAGCAGCCACATTGGCCCACTTCTGACTTAATTGGTCTCAAGAATAAATTCGTGATTTGATTGTTAAACGTATGGAAAAGGAAATGCCATAGGATTGATTAACTCCATACATAAGCGACCACTGCATATATGATAATGAGGGTTTACAAGCTAAAACCTATTCTAAATGAAGGATGAAGAGTGAAAGATGAGGGTAAGCAATGAAAATATCATCATCAATCAACAAGGAAACTAAAGTTGTTTAATTAGTTCATTTTTCATTTTTATCATTCACTCTTATCTTTCAATATAGTAAATGAAATAAGATAAACTAATACACTGCTAATATTAAATACTGTCATTTTATTAGTTTTATGAAATTTTCAATAATAATTTATGAAGTAGTTATCCAATTATTGTTTAGAAAATAAAGCAAATTTCTAAACTTTAATAAAAAAAAATATTTAACAACAAATATGATAAGCATGACCTAATCTATATCTATTTTTTATATAGATAATATAATATTGGATTACACGATGAGAGGTCACCCTCTCACATATTTCCAGCCAAACCCTAAATTAAAAAAAAATTAAGTTAAATACCCAAACTTGAACGTAAGTCTAAATGAGTCGAAGATTTATTTTTTATGTTAATTTAAAAATTATGCTTCGTTTTTATAAATTGAAAACAATTTTCAAGTTTTTAAGTTTATTTTTTGTTAATTATTAGATGATTTTCACTGGACCATCCCATTTTCTATCAATCAAATATAAAAAAAATAAAAAATGAAAACCAATTTTATGTAAGTATGAGAAAAATAAAAGGAAAACAGAAATAAGTATGAGTATTTAAAGAAGGGCCCAAACATTGCCAGAACTCTTTAAGTCTGAATGGACCGCCAACCCAAACATAAAGAAGACTGTTCACTTGGAACGCAGACTCCAGTTAAAGCACAAAACATTACGACACCCCACCCAACAAATTGGTAAAAGCTTCAACCTTGCAAGCATTTTTACATCTCTAACTGGAGAATCTGATGAGAGAGATAAAGAGGAAGAACAAGACAGCTCGTCTATAAGGAAACTTAGTTCTCCTTCTGGGTTTTCGAATTATCACAGGTTAGCTCTTTTTTTCTCACTTTTTTTTTGGTCTCATATATTCACCTTTTTGCCACCCGGTTCTTTCAGTTTTATTTGATCCATCACTTATGATCGGTTTCTTCTTCACTGATGGAAAGAATTAGGAAATCCCAATATATTTTTTTTAATCCTAAATGACCCCCAATGATAGGCATGAAAAGTTAATAAATTTGGTCTTTTTATTGAAGCTAAAATTACCGAGACATAGAATAGGCTATATTTCGATCAATTCATTGATATATACTTAAATTATCCAGATGGATGATGTTTCCTGTCCGGATTTAATAAGTGATTTGCCTCAAAGCATTATAGAGAGTATCCTTACGCGTTTACCAATACGGGATGCTGTCAGGACTAGCATTTTATCAAGTAAATGGAGGTACAAGTGGGCAACGATTACTCAACTTGTGTTTGATGAGAAATGTGTGGATTTATCGAATGATCGACGTGAATTTGAGGATAGTCTTGTAAAATTCATCACTCGAGCTCTTTTTCTTCACCAAGGACCAATTCACAAGTTCCAGCTTACGACTACGTACTTCCAATGCTGCCCGGATATTGATCAATGGTTACTTTTCCTGTCGAGGAATGATATCAAAGAGTTGGTTCTTGAATTGGGAGAAGGAGAGTGGTTTAGAGTTCCTTCTTGTCTTTTTAATTGTAGAAAGCTGACCCGTTTGGAGCTTTTTCGTTGTGAATTGGATCCGCCACCGAGTTTTACAGGATTCTTGTGCTTGAAGAGTCTCAATCTTCACCAGGTTTTGGTTTCACCTGAGGCAATTGAAAGTCTTATATCTAGTTGCCCTCTTCTTGAGAGCTTGGCATTGTCTTACTTTGATAGTTTAGCTCTCACTATCCGTGCTCCAAATCTAAAGTATTTGTGCCTGGAAGGTGAATTTAAAGACATTTGTCTTGAAAATACCCCCCTTTTAGTTGCAATGTCAGTGGCTATGTATATGACTGATGACATAGCTGAACACTTTGAGCAAAGTTCAGGGTGCAACTTTAACAGGTTTCTTGGTGGTGTACCTCGTCTTGAGAGGCTCATTGGGCACATATACTTCACAAAGGTAAACTATCTTGCATTTCTAATTTGGTTTGTAAAGTCGATTTTGTTTGTAGTTGCTCCAAGGTACTGTCAGTTTAATGTTTATCTGTCTTAAGTATTTGAGCGTAGGTGATGACCCTGGAAGACTTCCTATTACGTATAACTATCTAAAAGTAGTAGAATTGTATCAAGTGAGTTTCGAAGATATGAAGGAGATACTCGTGGTTCTTCGCTTGATTACGAACACTCCTAATTTAAAGGAACTTCAAATTTCGGTGAGTGTTGTAGGTAGTTGTTGGCCTTCCCCAGCACCCCCCACCCCCCTTCGTCTTTATATTTTCATTGACGGTTGATATTGTTGTCTTTTTCTACTTCGTACACTACCTTATGGTGAATCATTCAAGATCCAAGGTGATCCTGTTCTCTCTGCATTGTTTTCTTTAGGGTTCCTCAAACACGCTAGCTGCTATTGATGCACCTGATTTGGATTTCTGGGACGAAAAATGCCCTACAGATTGCACATTGAAACAACTCAAAGTTGTGAAGATGACAGATATGTCTGGTGTGCCACATGAGATGGAGTTCATCAAATTTCTTCTTGCAAATTCACCTGCACTTGAGACAATGAGCATTTCACCTTGTGTATATATTATGGATGGAAGAATTAATATGTTAATTGAGCTGTTGAGGTTTCGACGGGCTTCTGCTCAAGCAGAAATTTTGTTCATTCAAGATTAAGCATCGTGGGTCTGTTTATAAAGAACAATTATTTTGCCCCACCATCTGCTAATTCCTTTTCTTTCTTTTGGAATCTCAAAGAACAGCTGGGCTCCAATTGCAATTTTTTGTATCATATTCTTTGGAAATGTGAATAATAACATTACTGAGCAAATTGATATTGTCTATAATGTTCAAGTGAAGTGATTGATCAGGACATGGTGGATGCTTATAGGGGAAAGCTTGGAAATAACCTGGAGAAATTCAAGCAGTAAGTCACTTCCAGATTTGTACTGAGAATATATGATTTTCTAGAGTATCATGATTCATGTGTAGTTCTATTAGTATTTCCTCCTTTAGGCTAAAAACTTGTGTTATGAATATTACGATACCATCACATGTACATGCACACATTGAACACATGCAGGCACTGATACATGCACATAGATACACCCATGGTTTTATGCAGATAAAACCTAATATAAAACTTGGGATTTCTAGTGATAAATGCCACTGATAGCCCTTGAAACTGCCTGACAGTTGTGGCATTAAATTTTAGAGAGCAAATAAAATTCATTTTGGAAGCATATTTATTACAAGTGACTCACAGTAAAACATCTCCAGAAAATTCTTCACTCACCAGTAGCAGGAAATGTAACACTCAACCTAAAAGTCAGTTTTTTTTAAAATCCAAATCTGTACAATCAGAAATGAGACAGATTTAGAGTTTTCAGTATTATAATACTATACAACACGTTCATTTAAACACATTCCTGTCCTAAGATGCATTTGAGGTTTCTTCTTTTAAACAATTTATGATTCTCTCCCCTCTCTCAGAGGTGCATGTCATCTTGGTCCAGAGAGCTCCATTGCTTGAACCAGCAAGGAAGAGTCATCGGTAAGATCAGAGTATCTCTCTGAAGAGGAGAATTCATTGGCTCTGGACCTGGTTGCTTCAGCTCTCTGGGATGCTTCCCACTTCTCGGCAAGGCCATCACCTTCTAGCATGCGAACTACTTCTGACATCTTGGGTCTGTGACTTGGAAGGTATTGAGTGCATAGAAGAGCCACTTGAACCATTTCTTCTAGCTCAATCCTATCATAATTGTTTTTCAGGTCCTTGTCAACTAACATCTCAAGTTTCTTTTCTAGGTGAATTTTTCTTACCTGCATATAATAATAATAACCAGGTACATCAGATTTCTGCAATTTGATTCTTTGTGAGAATAGTCTGACAAGTAAAATTTCTTTAATCAGCTCACCCAGTCAAGCATGGCTCCTTTCTGGTTAGCTGTCTTCCCGAATTCGAGAGCTCTCAGTCCAGAGATCAGCTCAAGTAGAAGGATACCAAACCCAAAAACATCTGTTTTCTCAGAGGACTGGCCAGTTGATAGATATTCCGGGGCTATGTGTCCCACGGTGCCTCTCACAGCTGTTGTCACATGGGAATCCCGGTGATCCAGCAACTTTGCCAATCCAAAATCTCCAACAATGGCCTCACAGTAATCATCAAGAAGTATATTTGCAGCCTTAACATCCCTATGAATTATCTTTGGGTCACACTGCTCGTGCAAGTACAATAATCCCCTAGCTGCTCCTAAAGCAATTCGTTTCCTTGTTCCCCAATCCAAGGCTGGTTTGGCTGCAAGGACAGAACTTACAATATTATTCTCTGGTAAAATTTGCCTTATTTAAGATTGGGGACAAATCAACATGCCATTGCATCTTATACTATTGGAGTATGCATCTGTTATATACTTCAGTGTTATGATTGTTAGTTCTTAAGACTCCATAATTCGGGGGATTAGATCTTATCAGTCGTGCGTTGTAATAGAGTAGCAATGTTTGCTGTTGCATTACCTTTGAGTCGAGAAGCAACACTACCATTGGACATGTAGGGATAAACCAAAAGTCTCTCTGTCGGTGTCATGCAAAATCCATAGAGCCGAAGGAGGTTGCGGTGAACTGCTAGGCTTATCATCTCGACTTCAGTCTGAAATTGGATTTCGCCTCCAATGGCATTTCCATCTTTAAGCCTTTTCACAGCTACTGCGGTTCCATCCTGGAGATACCCTTTATATACGTTTCCAAAACCTCCTTTACCAACCAAGTTCTTGCTGCTGAAGTTGTTAGTTGCTACCTGAAGTTCCTTGAAAGGGAACCTCTTCAAGTTTCCAAGGCAAACTTCTTCCCGATGTTGTTCTGAAATGTTCAAAAGAGTGTTTTTTATGGAGACAAATTACCCCCTTCTTATAAACAACATGCTTTTTTCAATGCAAGTATATTTATTTTTTCAGTTTACACTAACCATTAACATCAAAGAATATTTGCTGCTTGTGTCTTTGCCTGCACCAAAGAAGTAAACCAAATCCAAGAATAAGCAGACAGATGCAGCCTAGGCTTGAGCCAAAGGCTAAAACAATTTGGTGGCTTTTGGGTCTTCCAGAAGGTTGTGAGCCTAACAAGCACCGCAAAATTTTGTCAGCTTAACAGATTTAAACAATTGTACAAATTTTGAGAGAATATCAATATGGAATGTAACATAATCTTAAAGCAGGTGATAGGGTACATGTAGAAATCTTAAATTCTAGATGGGGGACATAAGTCATGAATTTTACACTAAAGTCAAAAGGTAGGTGCTTAATGGTTAGAAAAAGAATTAACACAGCTTTTTGAGCAGAACTTCAAAAGGGAGAACTGTTCTTACTTTGTGAATTATTTAAGGAAAAAGACATTGGCATTGGTCTTGTTCTGGAGCAGTCTTGCTCCTTCCCTGTGGCACAGATCAATGGGTTTCCGACAATGCTGTGTCAACTAAAAAATTGTGTTAGCAAATAATAAGTGGACAAAAATAGTACTAAAAAGTTATATAGTTACATCTTTTGTTTTATACATGGTAAAACACAGGACACCAAAGCTAACTCTAGGAGTAACTTACTTGAATGTTTTTGCATAGAACCACGGCATAGGACCACTCAAATTATTGAAAGACAAGTCCCTGGAAAATTCAGTAGATTCCACTTATTGGTAACCCTTACTGTAACATGCATCATTTTGGAAAGAAAACTAACTGGCATTCATGGGATTACGAGAATTACAGGAAAGTAAGCTGAGTCATGTTTGCCAAGGAGGGAGGTACTGGTCCTGAGAGGCTGTTATTATTCAGCCTCCTGATACAAATTTAAAGAAAACCCATTATTACTTTCAAACTGATTCAAATAAATAACTGTAATTCAGGAAAACAAAAAATGTGCTAAAGCATAGACAATATTTCAATATATATACTTACAGGTATTGGAGGCCTTTTACATGGGACAGACTGCTGGGAATTTGACCTGAGAAGGAGTTGCAAGAAAGATCAAGTGTGTTAAGCTTGGGAAGCTTCCCTAATTCGGAGGGTATATGTCCTGATATATTGTTATCCTGAAGGAGCCTGCAAAACTTTCATTTAAGATACAACGCACTCTAACTATAGTTAGCACAATTTGTCTGATGAAAATTTGATACCCACACATGCTGGAGATTTGTCAAGTTTCCAATGGTCGGTGCAAGAGTACCAGACAAATTCTGGCTTGGAGCTCCTCTGCAACAAAATCATTACAACCACATCACTGTATCGTCCCTAGTCTTTAGTAAAGTACTAGAAGATAACTACTTATCTTTTTGTGTGTATTGTGTTTGTGTTTCCAAGTTTGAATGAGTGTATGTTTTGGTTGCTTTCAGTACTACTTACAGGCCAACGACTAGACCATCAGGAGTGCAAGTGACCATACTCCAGCTACATGGATCAACAGCAGCCTCATCCCAATTGTCAAGAACCCCATGAGGATCAACCAGAAAATTTTTTATGCCCATTAAAGCTTGCACTGAAGAAAAGAAGAAAATTCAAAGAAACAAGAAAAAGGTTCATTTCCTGATTAAAATTTCCTTCTATGCATTCAATTTCAAAAGACAACGATGTGTTTTCTTCCAATTATAAGCAAAGGTCAGTTACCTTCAAAGTTGACACCTTTTGCTGAAAGCAATCCACATGCAGAAGTCCACAAGCAGAGCAGGGCTACACAACACAAAACAAACTTCTCTTTCCTGAATTCCATTGTCTCAGTTGCAGCTCCAAGAAAGCTAACCAGCTTCTTTTGTATGGAGGGAACCAAGGAAGCAGGTAAGGAGCTGGTAGAAGGTTTGTAAGCAGAGATCCAAAGTGAAGTAATGCTTAAGTAGGATTGTTGTTGTTTTATGCAATGTTTACATCAGTGAAAGTCCCCATGGTTCCTATACAAGAATAGAATTTGCACTCACTCTCAACTTTCTGTGAAACTCAGAACCAACAGCCAAGAAAACCAGAGAGTTTGGATAGTTTTAAAAAAAAAAAAACA
>NW_018397266.1:790950-819385 GCF_002168275.2 Theobroma umbraticum
CAATCATGCAAAGTCATAAACCTGAAATCACTGTCTGAATTTAAGCCAAAGTCTGGTCCTGACTTAACGGTCTTCTTCTATATTGAACATTCAGAACAAAAGGGGGTCAAGGACTGCTGCTTTTCACGACGTTACTTTCTGCTATACCATGCAACTTTCTGCTCAAAGCCTGTTTTGAATTCAACTACTCAATATCAAGCATGTCAACAATGCCAGGCGCTCTTCTGAATTGCTTTCTTTCCTGTATATGTGTATAAAGCAGCAGCTGTCCCCAGTACCCACAACATCAAAGGCATGAAGATAGACCAAGATAAAAAGATTATACTCTTAGCATTTTGATTAGTTTAAGAAAAAAGCACAGCAGCAATGTTTGATTGGTTCAGATTTCAGTTACTACTCAATTTTCCTCATTCTTTCCTTGCCCAAAGCACCTTTAGTGGGTTCAGTTCTGCCAGCATAAACATACGGGAATGTCTTGATACCTCCAGCACTAGTAAGATCCCAAAGAAAACGAATAAGCAAGGTCCATCGTAAGATAAAAATGGTCGGCAAATTTAAAACGCTGGCGCAGAAGGTGATTACCTACTTTATCGTGTGTATTTTAAGCGTTTGGAATATTGTAAGAACTGAGACACGCTTAAAAGCATACACAACACTGAAAAGGATGATACCAATAGTCCATAGAATTCAAAAAAGAGGCTGCAAGCAGAAGCAAAAGCTCAAGCAAAAGCAACCCATGTCTACTTTGAGTGCAGAACTGATAAATATATGGTGGATGCTCAGAATTCTAGAAAGAAAGCGTTGAATTCATTCCCTGACCAATAACTGCAAATATGGAAGTCGTTTCAAGCTGAGCTGAGCCTATTAAACAAATGAAGGCAAGTAATCTGATTGGTGATCAAACAATTATTAACATAGTAGGAGAGTTTAGGGTAGAACTAGTAACAAATAGAAGCAACAGATACAACTAGAGAAACTATATAGAGTAGCTATTTTACCATTAAAATGAGTACGAACTTTTACCTACCATTTCTGTAAAGTAGCGACCATGCACAACCTAAGTACTGACCAATTTAGTTCGATCATAAGTTGTAGCATTGGGTTCAAGGGGGTTGCAATTCTGATCTAACTGTGAAAACAAAATGCTTCCCTATACAAATTCACACGTAAATGTTAGAATACAGAATTGAAAAATTATGAAATAGCTTCAAGACTTGTATCAATGTCACAGTCTTAAAATTTTATTCATCTCACTGATAGTGTACAAAAGATTACAGGCATTCATGTTTGTTCCCGACAGATTAAAAAAACGAATTAAAATAATATAATTTATTATTTAATTGCCTGCAATCCTTTTGCACACAGATGTATTGGCAAATGTAGTGAATAAAGATCAAATGCAAACTTTAAAGCAGAAACATCAAAATCTTATTCGTTTGAGGGAACACACACAGAAATATTGGCCTCAGCACAGAAGATTGGAATGCAACTAATCGATTGGCAATATATTTTTCAGTTTCCAGTTATTTATGCACACTCTGCCCCCAGTGGAATCCATGTTTTTAGTACATAAACAAGTCTTCAGCAAGAGTTCCATATCCTATAAGGCTATCACAGATGAACCCTAAACCCAATCAAAGAGACTGACATTAGATCTTTTACAACTGGATGCAGTTTTATCTGCTTTAATGATAGATGAGATCATGAAACAAGACAAACTGAAACAGAGTGTTGCAAGAGAGGCATCAACTTCCAACCATAATTGAAATGAAAGAAAACACTGAATCTATCAGGAAAAACTACAGAAGAATTAAAGAAAGAAGTATATATACTAGACAAAAAGTGTTCAGCATGCTTTAATTACTTGTTAACTGTTGGATTGAAGCATTGGTGTGTGAAGAACACAAATTCCAAACCTGACCCTTGCCCAGATTGTCACGTTAATCTCCTTTCATTCAGATCTCTCCTTTTTTATAATATTCTCTAGATTACTTTTATGTCATTTTGTTACAGAAAAAACTTTATAAGAGTTACATTGACGAGTTCTTAGTTTATTGGTCTCATGACTGCAAAATGCAATCAATTACTGTGTTTCCTTGTATATAAGGTTTATCATTTGTAATTTTTTTAACAAATTAATGATAAGGGCAAATAACAATTTAGAGACAATGACATCGATACACGATTATCCTTTACCTTATTGTACTTTCAATCCTATGCTCTAAGAACTTTCTAAGATATGACTTCTTTTTCATAAGATTGGTTTCACAAGTTGAATTTGTTAATTTCGTGTATATTTTGATAAATTTTGCTTTCTAATAAATTTATCAGATTAAAAATAAACTAGAAATTTTGATACAGAGAATTTGAAAAAGAAAAATGAAGATAAAAACTAACCATCTAAACCAATAAGAAAATGAAACATGAGCCCTATAACTGCTACCAAATATAGAGTATCCATTTTTTACCTAAACACAAACAATAAATACAATCTTTAAAGACTCACAATTTTTGTGTAACACTAAATCTGTATTGTATGATTTAATGAATCACGTGACCCACCTACACGAGATTGTCTTCTTCCTTATAATAAGGAACCACTTGATAAGAACAATAATGAAAAACATTCTTATGCATAGACAGAATTCATTTTTTGACATATTCTTGATTCCTTCTTATTCTAATTTATAATAACATTCAAAGTTGACCATGGACATCCATAAATGTAAGGAAGACAGCAAAATCAACCCATTCCATGTTCTTTAACAGGTATAAAAAATTTCTGGAATTAACTATATAAGAAAAAGATATGAATTCTATCATTTTCAAAATTCAGCACTTTGTACAAAAATAAAATTTAACACTTGATTGTTGAACAACCTATTGTTGGATTCAATATTTAAATTGTCATAACACTGAATTTTTCAACAGGTATGATTGATGGGTTTTGGCTCAAATTAGTTTGGACTTCATTAGTGTCTTAGTTAAAGTAGGATTGGGTCCCAAAAATACTAAGACTTGTTTTTATATTCAAATGCATTTTTTACACTTTTACTCTTGAAGTAAAATGCTATTACTGTGTAGTAATGAAAATAATA
Organism: Theobroma umbraticum; assembly: GCF_002168275.2. NCBI lineage: Eukaryota > Viridiplantae > Streptophyta > Magnoliopsida > Malvales > Malvaceae > Theobroma > Theobroma umbraticum. The sequence goes on from NW_018397266.1 coordinate 794,049, forward strand.
ATCAAATAAAACTTTAATTAGATCATTTTATTTACTATTTTTAAAAGACAAAATGAAAATTTCATTTAACAGAAAGAGTTATAAAATCTATTGTACAAAACGGTAGTGGTACAAGACAGTATAAAAAAAGACATAAAAATCTCCTTCTTTGCAAGACTTGTGTAGGCATACACAATCAAACCAAAATGATTTTATTTAATTAGGAATGATCATCCCAAGAGTAAGCTAATGGTGGAGTATGACATCAAGAGAATAAGAAACCAATATTATTATTACATGAAAAATTCCCGAAGGGTAATTCAGTTTGGCCTCGCTGCTGCTGCTGCTGCTGCTGGGCAAAGATCCTGTTTCCATCTCTCCACATCCTACTTGCTCAGCTCCATCGGTGCAAATGTAAGGGTTTCCTTCAATTCTGTATCAACTCAAAAATTACAGGCAACTAAAGTTTAAGCTGGCCAAGTTTCCTGTTTCCAGCAGGGTAAAATAAAATAAAATAAATAGGAAAAGAAAAGAGAGATTATTGGAGTGAGACTTGCCTAAATACTTTGGCAGGGAATGTGGGCACATGACCACTCAAATTATTGAAGGATAAGTCTCTGGAAAATTGAACAAAACTCTATATAATCCTTGCTCCGAATATAGCAAATTCATTAGGGAAGGAAAACTATATATATATATATATATATATATATATATATATATATTCATTCATAGGATGAAGAGATTACAACAATTGAAGCTGTGTCAAATTAGCCAAGGAAGCAGGAATTTCTCCAGATAGACTATTATTAGCCAGCTTCCTGAATAGCAATTCAAAAAACCAATCATATATTAGATTCATTCTGATTTCATTAACTGTAACTTAAAAAAAAGAAAAGAAGTCACACAGGTTCATACAGGTATTGGAGGCTTTTTAAATGAGACAGGGTGCTGGGAATTTGACCAGCAAAGTTATTGTGGGAGAGGTCGAGAGTCTCAAGCTTAGAAAGGGTCCCTATCTCAGAGGGTATATCTCCTGATATATTGTTGTTCTGTAGAAGACTGCACGAAAAATTTTCATTTCATAAGACTTTCTGTCTAGAACTTTTTTGTATTGAGAATTTTGATACTTACACCGTTTGGATATTTGTCAAGTTCCCAATGGTAGGTGAAAGAGTACCAGATAAATCCAGGCTTGGAGCTCCTCTGCAACAAGTTTGAACTTTTACACACCAGAACAACGCATCTGCTCTAATTCTCATTTATGAGTACGAATAATACTACTTACAGGCCAACAACTAGACCATCAGGAGAGCAAGTGACCATATTCCAGCTGCATGGATCTGGAGAGGAGTCATCCCAATTGTTTAGAACCCCATGAGGATCAACCAGGAGCTTTTTTATGCCAATTAAAGCTAGCACTGAATATATTTCCAGAAGAAAACAAATAAGGTTACATTCATATTTTGAATTTTCTTCTTTTATTTATTAACATCGAATCAGTAGACAGCCATGTGATTTCAGTCACTTACCTTCATAGCCGACGCCATTTGGTGCAACCAATGGAGATGCAGATGCAGAATTCCACACGCAGAATAAGGCCACAGAACATAATAAAACAGAATTCCCTCTCCTGATTCCCATCGAGGTGTAGCTACAAAAGACGAAGTGCAATTTTAAACGATGCATAAACGGAGGAGGCAGAGGCTAGCAACAGCAGGCACTTGCTACTTAGATATATGCCCCAACTAAATGTGAAATTGATAGTTACAAGTGCAGAAAAGAGAAGAATATATTCCTAGATTAATCCTGAGCAACAACTGCAGATAAAGTAGTGGTTGACAAGCTATGCCTAATAAATAAACAAAGAATGCTAAGGAATCAATCCACTGCACAACTTATTAAGCAAAATCTCGAAATAATGTCTGATTCCATGGAGAGTGATCGAAAGTTAAGAGAGAAAAGCTTGTCTAGCATATCTCTTAAGTTGTAATGTTAGGGAATTTGGCATTTATGACGCTGAAATTTCACTTCTTGAAAAGCCGACAGGATAGTGGAATGCATCATTTTTCTCATTAAAGAAAAAAAGGTATCGGAGATTGTGGAGACAAAGATACCACAAGAGCAGCAGTGGCAGAGGCAGAGCAGTGGTCAGTCAGCATGCAGCCACTGAAAAATGAAAAACCCACAGATTGTGTGTGGCTGCTGGGATTCGAGCCCAGGTCTCTACGGCCACAACGTAGAATTCTTACCACTAAACTACAGCCACATTTTACAATTGCAGCAGCAGATAAATTAATATCACTAGTGTAAATTCAAATTCTGGACCCTTATCTTTGTAAAACTCCCAAAAACATTTTAGATAGTTGGAGTTAGAAAAGTAGATTTCATTGTACAAAGCTTGTTTGATTTGGATTTTTTTTTTCAGTATAGAAGCTATTATAAAATTTTAATAAAAAATAATCATTTTTAAAATTAAACTTCGCATAACATGTTTGGTTCAAGTTTTTTCTAATTTAAAAATTATTATGAAATTTTTATAAAAAATAATAACTTTTAAAATTAAATTAAAATTGTTTGGTAAGCTACTTAATAAAATAAAGTATGAAAAATTTAATTTTGATTAAAATTATCATAAAAGATATTTAATCACCTAATAAATTAAAATAAAATAAATCTTACTTCGAGTTCATATAAGATTTCAAATGTTAAAATCAAAAAAATTTATAAAAAAAATAACTCTTAAACTTATATAATAATAATAGTATTAGACTTTTGTTAATCTAGTAAGCAATTGAAAAATAATGCTTCAAAAAAAGAAAAATGAGAAACCAATGTATTTAATATTAAAATAATATATTTAAATAGTATTTAAATACAATTTTAAATTTTAAATTTTATTTTTTTTTAAATTTCATGTAAACAAAAAAAGTTTAAATTTTGTTATTCTGTTGCATTATGGTGATTTGTATACGGAAAGGAAAAGAAAAGAAGATTGATTGAAAAGAAATAATTTTTAAAAAATTGATGTGTTTTTTTTATAAAAAAAACTCTCTCTAAAGCCCATTTAAAAAAAAAAAACGGTTTGATCTGACTTCATTTTTCTAATTTTATTCTCACCGCCACTATTCTCTTGGAATTGATCTCTTTTCAATATATTCCATGGCCGACATACTATCAAATATCATAATCAAATCTTAGCATCAAGATCAACATGCATATATGCGTTTTGATATTAATCGCAGAAATCTTTTACCTCATACCCATAGGCTCCTTTTAAGTCTTCGTCTGATCCGTCAAAGTTGGACACCTTGTCCCTTTCCTATCTGATAAATGTGAGTAATGAGAGACACACGCTACATGACAAGGATTTGAAACATTCCATTCAACCTCTTCACGCCGGTTTCAATCTTATAAGGCCACAAATTTCACAACCAAATATTCATGCAAATCTCTGATAGCAATAATATAAGCCAAGTTCAATACAAACTTAAAACCCAAACTCTGCCAAATGGATGACAGTACACGTTCAAGTTGTCAGGCATAGTATTGACTTGGGTAACATTGACACGAATTGAAGGACAACGTACTAATAATACCCCATGCTCTCATTAGGCAATGCCTGCGGAGCAATTTATTTTATTTAAATGAACCAACGGAAACTATTAAAAGGAAATAACTCCGTTCAAACTACTCCTCTTCCTCTTCGTCCTCTTTCCAGCAGCATTTCAGAGTTGATCTAGGAGATCCACAGCCCCCAGTACTGTTAAATTTCTGGTAGATGACGGAACCGCCGATTCCAAGCTCTTCAATGCCTCTCTCTCCGCAACAGTATCCTTTCACATCCAGCAAACAGTTCTGTTCAAGTGACTGACCCGCAACATCAACATGCACTGCAACAGAGAAGTCACTTGGTTTGAAGCAAACCAACACCCTTTCCACCAACTGTTTCAGATTCAAATCTTTCAGATCATAGCCCACAGCTTCAAAGCTTGCATAACTAAACCCATCTTCTGGTGTAACATGAATAGTAGAAATTGCAGCCCCTTCAATTGCATTCATTGAATAACCACAGGGATCAAACTCAAAATCACATATCTCAGAATCTGGTAGAATCTTCCTTATGCCAGAATTAATGGTCATAACAGCAGCTAAGCCTGATTCGTCTTTGTAGAATACTGAAGCCATTTCCCTGTCCAAACCAGTCAAGCACATCTCCACAGTGTAAATAGCGCCACTGGAGATGACTGATTCTGCAGAAGCAGAGTACACATGCCATTTCTGTTTATCCAGGCCACCCATCACATAAGCCTTGCTGCCTCTGCCAAGCTTCCCAAAATAGCTATCAAGGATAGCAACTTCTTCAGAGAAGTTGCGGTGAGGATATGGCTGAGCACCAGGGAAGATAAAGCTCCCGCGAGTGTACCTAACAGATTTTATGGCAAGAGAAAGACTGCCAGCCAACTTTAAGATGGGTGGGATTGCAAGAAGCAATTTTGTTGTCCCACAGGTTTTGATGATGATCTTGTAAGGATAGACAAAGAGGCTAGACTCGGAAAGGACATAAGAGTCCACCTGCTTGTTTGACAGTGAGGAAACAATGGTGCACTCGGCTGGACCCAGAATCTCATCCAACTGGGCTTTCGACAGTGATCGCAGACCCTTTCCTTCAGGATCAACAAAGACGCCAGGCTCAAAAAAGGAAATTTCGAGCCTCTTTTCATAACCTTCAAATCCAATTGCAGATACTGCCATTGCGATGTCAACCAAGGGATACCACTAGAGCTGCAAAGTTTCTCAGAATCACAAGTACACAGTTTCCGATTGCGGGGATCACAGTTGTAAAAAAATCACAGTCGCGAAGAGAGAGGAGGAAGAGGCCAGTCGAAGAAAAGATCTAAAACTAACAAAAGCAAGACAACAGTTGATTGACCACTACCAGTGGTCAGATGGCAAACTTGAGGATATCAGGATGGCTTGCGAGAGCACTGCAATACAATAAAAAGAACATCAGCATTATATGATAAATACAATTAAAAAAGGCAAAAGTCTTCTTCATTATCAGCAATATGCAAAGATAAGCCACTACATACGTTGGAGTATGCAGCAGATCGGAACTTCTTGATGCCACCGTTTGGTCGAACGTCTTCAATGCTGTAACCGAGGGGAGCTTCGTAGAATAAGGATTTACTACTACTAGACTTCTTTTTCCCACCTTTAGACTCCATTAGATTAGATCATTCAGACACCTACAAAAATATTAAAAACAGAAAGTTGTCAGCTACATCATGTTAATATCAACAATGAATTCAAAAAATCAAGAAAATCTATGCTTAATTTGTAGACATAGGAGAAAGTCAAGTCTTGAGACAAATCCAAAGTTCCAAGACAATACTGCCAAAATTCTGCGGAGGATATGACTGCAACTGAGCAAAAATAAGAATATGACTGCAAAATTGTTTTTTCCTTTTCAATACTAACATCTATATTTAAACAATAATAATCATGTAACAATATGGTATACATAGAGTAAGTCCATAGATATCTCCACATAAAGTTCAAGATCAGAGAATCAGACACAATTACAAGATTATTAAAAATTACAAAAAATAAACACATTAAATTCAATAAACATAAGGAAATTCAAACGATAGAAACAACCAGAACTATCATCTACAGCATTAATAAAAATTCTAAAAACTACATAAATATAAAGAAAAGATTCAAGAAACGTGAGGAAAGCATTACAGTTTATTCATCCAATAAATATAACAGTTTTGAATTTGTTAAAACATATAAAAATATATCCAATAAATAATTCTAACGAAATCAAAATCTGTATTATAAGGCAGCTTGAAAAGAGATGATCATCTCGTCAAAGAATACATATTTTAATCCAAATACAAAACAATCAATCTTAGATTCAAATCCCATGCAAAACCATCCGACAAATAATTCTAACGAAATCAAAATCCGCATCATAAAGCAGCTCGAAAATAGAAGAACATAAGCCTAAATTATTCATCTCGTCAAAGAATACAGCTTTTAATCCCAATACAAAACCAATCAATCTTAGATTCAAGTCCCATGCAAAACTATACATTAAAAGAATAAAAAGCCAATCGTAAATCGCATCACCAATACGAAAAAAACGAATAGAAACCGCAAGAATCGATACTTACGATACAAAACTTGGAATTCTTCAATCAACGCCGGTGACACAAGAATCGTTTACCAACTTCCAATCAGATCCTAAAGACAATCGCAAAAACAACAAATCAGTTCATGAAAGAGAACCGATGATTACTCAGATTTGAAAGATATTAAACTCAATAGAAAAAGAAAAAAAAAAGTACTTACCAAAATATAAAAATTCGAGAAAACGAATCAAACGAAGAAAAGCCTGTGGTAGAAATGAAAAAATAGATGGCGAGAGGAGGCGTAACAGAGAGAAAGGTTTAGGTAGTTTCGAATTTCTCGCAGCTCACGCAAATTATGAGAATCTGCTTTAGAGGCATGAGGGTCCTATTTATATAGTGGGGAGGTAGGGCATTCTTCGTGAACCACGGAAGAGAATGCCACTGCTTGTTAACGATATTACGGTCTTGCCACTCCCCCGTTTCCAGGAAGGTCCCGGTAGTTTTCTTCTTACTTTATTATTTTTTTATTTTCTTCTGACTAATCTGCCCCTCCTGACCGCGGACCAGCTGGATTTCCAATGGTTATAACCGATTGGGAGCGATATCTTTTAAGCGTTCGAAACGTGTTTTCTCACATTGCATTAATTTTCATTAATTAATTTTAATTAATTAAGAGTTAAGACTGAAGTATATATTTCTTCTTGTCGAATCTAATAGCTTGTGGCCCTGGAGTATTAAAGTGGTTCAATGTATTGTCTTCAGAAGAGTACCCCTTCAAAATCCGAAAGGAATCAAATATTACTTTATTTATTCAGATAAAATTATTAAAATTTTAAGAACAATGAGATTAAAGTCTCCTTACATATTTCATTAAAATATATTTAAAATATTAATAAATTAATATAACAAATGAACATATATTAATATTTTAATTTTTACTTGTGGAATTTAAAGATTATATGGTTGATATAAAATAATACAAAATGAATTTGAATATAAAATCGAAATCATTTTGAACTCTAGAATGAATCCTCTCACTCATTAAGAGTTAAACATTGACACATATATATTATTTTATGTTTTATAATTTGAGGTTAAATAGATTTGTCTGATGAGATTTAAAATTTAACGCTTAACTATTCTATATTTACTTCCATTACTATTTTAGTTAAAATTGTTAACTTTATTTTCAAGAATTTTCAAGTTTTACAATGTTTATTTTATTATTAATATTAATTTAATGAAATAAGGTTTTCTTCTTATAATATCAAAAAATTTAATGAATGAAATAAGGTTTAATAATTAATTAATTATTATTGATAAAAATATTATTTTTATTTTTTATATTATAAAGAGTTAACATGAAAAATAAAAATATCATATTATCATATTAACATGTCATATCAATAGATCACATACATTCATTGTCATATCAACATGTCAAGTTAATTTTATTTAATATAAAATAATAAATAATATTTTAATTAATAATAATTATTTAATTATTATATATGAAAATTTTATTGAATATAATAAATAATAAATATTTATTTAAATTTTTTCAATAATTTATGAATTTTTTAATTATTATCAAATTTAAATTAATTTAATATAAATTGTAAAACACTTTTTTATTACTTATTTTTAAAAAAATGAAAAAGAGATAGAAGATTAGGGGGAGATCCTCTTTGTGTACATAATGATCACATGGTCAAGTCTATAGTTCAATTAATCATTCATTTCCCGTACTAATAATAAAAAGAAAAACAGAAGGGCGGCTATCTAAATTGGCCAAGCAAAATTTCAAAGTCACATACCCCACAGGGTAAAATAGACATAAAGGAAAGGATATTTCAGACATTTTAGATGGCAAAAGCAAACCTCCAAAATAATTCCAATCTCTCTTTTAATTTAGACTATTCCGAAATTGGCTGGCTTTTTCTTTTTTTGACTAAGATATGGGGTGGGGGGGCATTGATTCACAGCTGGAGAGTTCAGCAAAATTGGGAGAGGTCAATTCGTGTCCCAGATGAAGCCTCTTATGCGCTCTTCAGATTTTGTGTAGGGGACGCTCGCTTTTGTTTTTATGACGATGATGATAAGATTCTGAATGGCCCATGCTCCTGACACATGCGTGACTTCTGACCTGTAATTTCCTTTATCGTTGCTTTTTTTTCTTCTTCTTCTTCTTTTGTTTTATTCTATTTTTATAAATTATATATTATTCATTAAAAAAGACTGCATTTATTTTTTGAGATTTTAATATATTATTTGATTAAATATTTAGACACTTTTTTAATTAGAGTCATATATTCCAATTCTAATAATCAAAGTTAAACATTTTTTATTTTTTAAAATGAAGAGTTAAATTGATAAGTGAATGAAACGAGTATCACATGCAATAAAAAATCGCATAAACTGATGACAAAGCAAATGACTTGGCATGTTATCCAAACGAAGTTGTTTTGATCTAAATCTTATGTCAAATTTTTCCTCAATTTCACTCATTTTATTTCATCTCCTCTCCGATTTAGCTTTCTTTTCCTCAAAGATGGATACATGCATAGTCACCGATAAGACGATACCAACTCATGATATCAAATATTGTAGAATATATTAACTTGTGTCAAAAACATGCAAGACAATTGTCAATCATCGTCTTGTTCAAGCTCATTAGAGAAATGTTTCAACGTTATTTTTATGAGTGAAACGAACCAGGCATCAAAGTTTTCGTGCTCTGTAGGACTCAGGCTACTTCTCGATTGAGCTAAAAATTCAATGAAGCACATTAATTTACATATAAATATATAAATCGAGTAAATGATTTGTATATGAAATATTAGTAATTTTTATTAGATGTTAACTTATTAATAATTTATATAAAATGTTGCTATTAATTTGTACAAAGTGTTGATATACCAAGATTTGTATTATTTTTGGGTGTTTATAAATTTCACCTTAAAATATGTAAAGATGTAAGAGGTTAGGCCTGTATAATGTGTCATTAAACATCATGGTTCAAAAATTTATTCCACCGCATGTCGAAAAAATGATATTGTTACATGTCATTTTTTAAATATTTTTTACACTGCATGTTAGAAGTGCTATTATTACTTTTTGTGGAAAATATGTTATTAACACCATGTTGAAAAATGTAATGTTATATGTCATGTTTTAAAATTTAGTTATTATATGTCATGTTAAAAATTTAGTTATTATATGTCATGTAGAAAAATGTAGTTGTTACATGTCATATTTGCTAAAAATCCAATTCACTTGCCACATTAGAGGTAAAAATTTAAGTTAGCATACATGTCATGCGCATGTAATCTTTATTTTTTTTATGAACACCATGTGGATAACTTTTATTCTTATATAAGGTTGTCAAGATACCTAATAATTTTGAGATGCTCTATTACAAACCTTATTAATAAGGAAAGTACTCAAACCTTACAACTGTCCAACTATTTTTAAAATATTTTACTCAAATTTGAACTTAATACCTTACGTATATTTATTAAGTAATTAAATTTGTTTAAATACTTGATTATGTGAAAAAATTATTAGAATAATATCAAAAAAAGTCTTTAAACTATTAAGAAAATTCAAATAACCCATTGTACTTTTATTACATTTAATCAAACCTTATACTTTTATTTTGAGCGAAATAAATTGATATTTTTATTTTGAATCAAATATGCTCTTATGACTAATGATTGACTTAATCAAAATATTATTTGTTATTTTATACCATGTGACATGGACATGGAATGCTAGCATATCTTAATTGATGATGATGTGATACGTTGATATAGCATAATTGATGATGACATGGTATGCTAATATGATATGATAATATAATCACGTGACATTTTTTACTTTTCACATTAATGTCATATGGATATAAAATAACATATGGTGTTTTGAGTAATGGCAATAATGAACCATTAGTCAAAAGGGTTTATTTAAAAAATAATAAAAACATAATAGTTTGATTGAAACGTAATAAAAGAATAAGGGATTATTTGAACCTTTTTGAATAATTTAGAGACTTTTTTTAGTATTATGTTAAAATTTTATTAATCTCTTCATGGGTACCTAACAACTCAATCCGAATTTGTACACATATAATAATTATATTTGACAATTCATATTCAAGCAATTCACAAGTAATTAAATTTATAAAAGTAAACAAATATTACAATTAAAATTTAAATAACAAATTATTTTAAAAATATCTCAAACAATAATGTTAAAAAAAAAAAATAAACATTCGTAATTAGGTTTGAGTATCGGGTATCCAAAGAGTAATAGATGTACCTTACTCAAATATGAAATAAATACTAAACTTGTTACTTGAACTTATCTCAATCTTGATTAGTGGGTACTCATTGTTGTCCTATTTTCATAGGAGTTAAGTTGTTAATCTTGTCTTGATAAAATTATAAAAATACACTAAATTCAAAATTAATCCATTGATTGGTAATTAAAAATATTTTATGATTTTTAAAGTAAAATTAACAACCTAATCTAGTACTAATTGAAAAAGAAATCCACAAAATTCTAATTAAAACAAAAAAGTATATATCATACGAAAAAAATAGACATCACAGAATGTAAATGAACATTATTTTATAATCTTTATTACATTGTGATAATTTTTAAATTTAAAAATTCAAAAAAAAAAGGAGAAAAAGGGAAAAGAGCTTTGTTCTGCACTCACGTCACATGTTTGAATGCTTGTCCGGTTTTGCCAACTGGCAGATCATAGTCCACTCAAACAAACAATGTTTAAAGCAAATAATTATAAGGTCATGATTCCTTGATCCAATAAAATAAAATAATTTGTGGGATTGGATCACTGTCCAAAACGACAGGGAAAAGATTCTTTGTTGGCCGTTTCTTTTGCCCTTTTTAATATTTAATTTGTACACCGTCCTTTTTGTCTTCCCAGTTTTCTCGACAACTTAAGAGATCTGAGACACTTATCCGAAGATATCGACGTAGAGTTAGCACCTTTTTAATTTTTTTTTTAAAAAAATTCAAATTTAAACTTTTTAAATAAAAAAATTAAGATGTGCAATGTCACGACTTACTGTTCTTGGGTAAAGTCCTAGTTGCAATAGTTCTTTCTTGCAGTAAAATTCTCGAAAAGAGAGAAGTTTATTTAGTGAAGGTTTACTTTGATCTGGTTCTACATGAATAAAGAATTAAGTGAACTTTGAAACCATCTTTTTAATCGGTTGTAGTCTTTGAAAAAGTGTGAGTTAGTATTGTTCTTTAATCAATATTAGGTAAGATGTTTTGGCATAGAGATTTTAAATTTGAGTTAAGTTTTCCTTTTATATATAAAATATGTTAATTTGACTATATCAAGAAAATAAATTCAAACAAGTGGTTGGGTACATTACTGATCTTACTAAATAAATAGTACCATAATTGTTGCAATTTTTAGAGATTCTGTCACACATGAAAAGCAGAATTCTAATTAGAGGCATTGGGCTAGTTAGGCCAGTGAAATGAATGCCTAACTAAGCCCAAAGTATGCACTCTAAATGGGCTTTGTCTTTCATCTTTGGACTACTGATATTTTGAAAGTAGGCTTCAAGGATTTTTTTTGCATGTTCAGAAAATATTGAACATTTCAATATAAGTTCGACCTTTTTATCATCATTTTTTGTTTTTTTTTTCTTATAAATTTTATGAAAAATATGTCTGTTTTTCAAATTTGAATAAAAGAATATCCATTAGACTTGATATTTTATCTCACATTAGATGTAAATGTGATTTTTAAGATGATCTAAGTCAATCACTACTAATAATTTGAGTTTAAGTTTTTAATAATTACGTGATTTAGATAAAAAAAGTTATTTCAATGATATTTGGACAGCTTATTGCCCAAGATTTTACCCAAAAACTTAATATTGATTATGAAGAAATATGTTCTTTTGTGGTAGATGTAATTATATTTCTAAATTTATTAGTATGGTAATAAATGAAAAGATTGAAATTCGTTTAATGAATGAAGTTACAGCTTATTTATATGGATATCTTGATATCAATATCTATACGAAAATCCTTAAAAGATTTAAGTTGCTTGAAGCACACAATTACCAAAAAATATATTTAATCAAATTAAATAAATATGTATATGGATTAAACAATCCAAACACATGTGGTATAATCATTTTAGTGAATATTTATTAAAAGAAAGTCATAAAAATGATTTTCTATATCTATGTATTTTATAAAAAGATTTGAATTTGTCATCATTGGTGTTTTATATTGATGACTTGAATATTATTGAAACTTTTGAAAAGTTATTAAAAGGTGTGAATTACTTAAAACAAAAATTTAAAATGAAAGATTTTGGAAAAATCAAGTTTTTTTGAGTTTACAGATTAAGCACTTGACAAATAAAATTTTTATCCATCAATCAAATTATATAACAAAGGCTAAAATGATTTTATATAGACAAAGCATATCCATTGAGTTGCTAATGGTTGTAGGGTCACTAAATATGAAAAATGACTATTTTCGACCTCATTTCTTAGTTTTGAAGTACCATATCTTAATACAATCGGAGTACTAGTTTATCTTGTTAGTAATACATGACTTGATATATCATTTGCTATAAATTTATTAATAGGATATACTTATTCTCTCACCTATAGACATTAGAATAGAATTAAACATATATTTAAATATTTCCCAGCAACAACAAACATGAGCTTATATTACTTAAATGTATTCAAATAAAATTTAATTGGTTATGCAGATCAAAGATATTTATCTGATCCACTCATGGCTCAATGTCAGACAAATTACTTATTCACATGTGGAGGTATAATTATTTTATAGTGTTTCATAATCTGGTTAAGATCTGTAATTCAACATATTACAGAAATATATAGGCTACCAACTGAAAAAGAAATTCCAACAATGTTATATAAGGAAAATGTCGCCTACTTAGCTTAGTTAAAGAAATGATACATTAAAAGTAATAAGACAAAACATATTTTATCAAAATTCTTTTTTACTTATGATCTCTAAGAAAAAAGTGATATTAGTATTTAACAAATTCGTTCAAGTGACAATTTAGCAAATTTATTTACCAAAGCCTTTCCTATTGTAATGTTTGAAAAGTTGGTATAAAAGATTAGAATGTATCATTTTAAAGAGCTTAAATAATGCAATCATCAAGAAGTAAAATACGCATTGTATTCTTTTTTTTTTATTAAGCTAGTTTTTCTTACTAAATTTTTCTTGATAAGTTTTTTCATGAGATAGTATTTCATAAGTGTATTTTTAAAAAGAATTATGTATTTTTTTTTCACTCGAATTATTTCCCATGAGGTTTTTTCTTAATAAGATTTTAACAAGATATATTCTTAATATCATAGACATCCAAGGGGAATATTATGAATGTATACATGAATGTCCATTATATTATAACACAAAAAGTTCAAATCAAATCAAATAGCTCAAGGCAAAATACAAAAAACGTAATCTGATTTGAACTCTTAGATTGAATTGGATTAAGATTAGGTTTTAAGGAGTTTTTAGCTTATAAATAAATCATTACTTTATACTTAAATAAGATCTTTCTTACTTTACTAACACTTTTCTTTTATGGTTGTTTTTTTAAATTATATTTCATAATAATATCATAATTATTGCACTATTTAAAGATAATGTCACACATGAAAAGTAGAATTCTAATTGGGTACGTTGGGCTAGCTAGGTCAGTGAAATGAATGCCTAACTAAGCCCAAAGCAAGCATGTACTCTAAATGGACTTTGTCCTTCATCATTGGACAATTAATATTTTGAAAGCGGGCTTCAACGATTTTTTGCATGTTCAGAAAATATTGAACATTTCAAGGTAAATTTCAGTTTTCTATCACCGCTTTTTGTTTTTTTTTCTTATAAATTTTATGAAAAATATATCTGCTTTTAAAGTTGAAAAAGAACATTTCTCTTAAACATGATATCCCGTCTCACATCAGATGTGAATGTAATTATTAAACGATCTAAGTTAATCACTATTAACAATTTGAATTTAGATTTTTAATAATTATATAGTTTAGATATGAAAAGTTGTTAATTTAATGATACTTGGATGGCTTTTCTAGAAAATGAAAAATTGAAAACAATGCTTATGTGCAATAAATTTTAATAGTTTTGTTAAATTTTCTAAGGTAATTGAAAAATTTTGCAAAAATTAAAAATTAAATACACTTGTTTCATATGAGCCTCAAGATTGTTTCACTTTTAGATAAGTTGAATGATGAATTATTTTAAAAGTTTAAATATGTTTAACTTCTAATATATCCCGTCACATAAAAGTCGGATAATGATTAATGAGTTTTGCATGAATATAAATGTTAAAAAAAAAATAGTATAAGGTTAAAAATGGTTAAAGAGTATTGCACATAAAGCTGATAAATGGGTAAGATATCATATAAAAAATTTAAAGGAAAAATGAGTGAAATTATCAAGATTTCAATTTGAGTCACATAATTTTGATATCATGTTATGTTGGTGTAATCTATTGTCCCAAAAATTTAAATTGTCAAGAAATGGCTTAACTTATGATTAAGTTCTAACAAATATGATAATAATTTTTTATACTAATTTTTTTTCACATTATTTACATAATTCACTAATTTTCAATCTCTATGTTATTTCTTTTATATAATCAAATAATAGTCGATGCTGTTGTGTGTTTGTGTTTCCAATTTTCTTGTCAACGTTCCAATACTTTTGTAAAAGGCTTCCTTCATCCAACTAGATGCTTGATTGGGAGAGAACAGAAGTCATATTACTTGCCCTGTCCCTTTTACCTCAAAGATTTATATTCTTTACATGACATTTAATTATTGAATAAATTCAGAGATTAAATCTATCCATTTATGAGTAAGTCAATTAATTTACAAATGAGGTATTGCAATCAAATTAATAAATTATTATTACATCACATGGAACAAAAATGTTAACACAAAAACGATGAGAGAAACAGTATTTCCCTCAAGGCACATATGTAGTAGTCTCCACTAAATAATGATTGTAGACATGTGGTCAGTGTCATATGTGAAGGGGAAAGTTGTAAGGTCAATTGAATTGCATATCAACTAGTCTGGATTTTCAAGCCATTGAACGTGGTTTTCTACAACAAAGAAAAGCCACATGCATGCTTAAATTACGTGCTACACTATCCAACATGTATTTTATTTGTCGTTTGAAAGAGAAAAAGCCTTTGGGGGTTCTCGACTAACTTGGCAGCATTAATGCTTACTACCCAACTGATCACAAATTCACAACCACCTATAATTCAATGATGTTGGACGAAGTTTACTAACATGATGTAACTTGACAGCATTGCAATTGCATGTACAACAGCTCATTGTTAGATCCCATTTAGGTTTTCCCAATGCAGTAATCATTATTAAATGGATAAGGGTACCTGTATGATATCCATCTACCATCCCGGCTAATTTTGTTTTTCTTTTTTTTTTTTTACGTTTCATTTAATATGCATTCATTAATAATAATTCTGCAATATATCCCAACTTTTCATATTTTTCAAAAATAAATATATATGCAATTGGATATTTCTTTTTCACCAAAAGAAGGAAAAAAAAAAAACCCCCCAATTCATGTGCCCTGCTACCTTCGCCACCAACTAACAATTACAACGTGACATAACTAAGAATTAAAGAAAACATTTTAATGTGCATGATTAATCTGTCACTCGTTTTATTTCTTAATTAGGTAAAGAAAGAATGCTTATGCCATGAATTTATGTTTTCAACTTAAATTATATATTTATTAGGTGAAGAAATTTTTTATTGATATAAGATCCATGATACTTACATTAAAAATAGATCAATAATTTTGACGTCGATAGGTCAAATCCATCTCTTTTTTTTTTTCACTAATTTAATATTTGATTTAATTAAAGATTATGTATTATATTAGAATTTCTCTCTTGATGTGTTTTAATAGTACTTTGTTATCAGAGATAAAAGAGAGGTAATGTTCAAAGGGTTACTATCTTATTCCTTTAATTACACCACTTACCAAGTGCGGTGAGAAGGGGCAAAGGGGCAGGCCACATTAAAGTTTTTAACATGGTAATTCCTTTACGTCTCTTTTATTTGATTTGTACCATATGTACTATGATTTTAAATATTAAAAATAAAATATGATTTCAGATTTTTTTTTAAAAAAAATAAACAAAAAATATATATTTTGATTACATCTTGGCTAATAATTTGATTTTGAGATAAAATTCTTATTCCTCCCCCAATTGCAGTGAATATAAGTATATCCCCAATGGTCATGTGCATCTGTCGCCATGAAGATATTTCACTCATTCAAGCTTTTGTTCTTCGTACTTTTCCTCTCCCAAAACATCATAAAATCCTTTCAACAACTTCCTGAGGGTGATGACCTCCATAAGAATTACTACCAAATGGACCTCCCTCAAGTCACAGGACCTGAAAGCATCGCCTTTGATTGCAAAAATCAAGGGCCTTATGTTGGTGTCTCTGATGGCAGAATACTCAAATGGCAAGGACCCAATCTTGCTTGGAAGGAGTTTGCCATACCTTCTTCAGACAGGTATTTTATTCTACATCTGCCTGCATGAATACGATTACTTTTTCTTTCCTCTCATGTTTCTATAAAGAGTATAGGCTGCAACTTTATGTTTAAGAGAAGCAAACACTTCCGTTTTTGATAGATTTTTTTTTTTGAAAGGTATAAGATTTCATTCATGCATCAATCTAACGGTGACATGTTGTTAGACTATGAAAGAATCCCAAAAAAACTCGCTCTTTGCCAGTACTCCACTCAACTCAACCCCCTGGAAACAACTCACTAAGAATTTAAAACAGGGCCATTTACCTGGTCTGTTTCCAGTTCTAATTACCGAAGTGGTTTTCACTTGTTGCCAGCCCCCTATAAATTACCGAAAAACTTTTATACGTCATGGTTAAAATGTAACAGCCATGCATTACCGCTCAGTTACAGCCATGAATATATCATAGGCATGATCATCTTGTTCGAAACTGGAGTTTGTTGAATTACAGTAAAATTTTGACCAGGACAGTGATTTTCTCAACCCCATGATGGTGTCAGTGATTCGGTTTGCCTATAGAAGCACTTGTTTGAGCCTCTTTATAGCTATTTTATCCCGCATGCATGTTTCCTAGAACATAAACCTAAAACCACACAGTTGGGTCAGCGCTTATTGAGCTAAGATATTCAAAGAAGTAAACCACAATACGACTCCCAACTCATATCGAACATTGTATTATCTGTTTTTCAACAATTAGCGTTGAAAGCTGAGCTGACCCAACATTTCTTGCCCTTTTATACTTTTACTATTTGAAGTCTTACTGAATTTAATAACTTGAATACCAAATTCTAAATAAAATGGTTATTTGTCTAGTTGGTTCTCTTAAGTTAGTAGTACTTGTTGACTTGAAGAACTTAATTTGGAATTATTCACCATATTTTTGTTCTAACAGAAGAAAATTACTATATGGTTGAACTAATGAACAACTGATTGATTGCTGGTTAATTTCTTTGATTTGTTGGGTTAGGGATAGGAAGGTGTGCGATGGGTCAACAAATCCAGACCTTGAACCAACATGTGGAAGGCCACTGGGTCTGAAATTCAACAGTGCAACATGCGATCTCTACATTGCGGATGCTTACTTTGGTCTCCTATTGGTCGGACCCAATGGTGGGGTGGCTCAACAACTAGCTACTTCAGCTGAAGGAGTACCTTTCAAATTTACAAATGCTTTAGACATCAATACCAACACTGGAGTAGTTTATTTTACAGATAGTAGCATTATCTTCCAAAGAAGGTACCTCAATTTTTCTCTCTCTATTGACATATAGATATATATAAACGAAAATTAATTATCATTATTATAATGATGTAGGCATTATTTTTTATCACCAATGATGTTTGATAGAAGCGGAAGATTACTTAAATATGATTCTCAAACCAAGGAAGTAACGGTATTATACAAGGGTTTAGCGTTTCCAAATGGGGTGGCTTTGAGCAAAGACAATTCATTCCTTTTAGTTGCTGAAACAAATAAAATGAGAATTTTGAAGTTCAACCTTGATAGTACGACAGACAGCTATATTCCAGAACAGTTTGCGCAGTTGCCAAAAATGCCAGATAACATCAAGAGAAATGATAAGGGAGAGTTTTGGGTAGCACTAAACAGTGGAAGAGGAAGGATCCAAAATGACGGCGACACCAAATTGTCTGGTGAAACAACTATCCCTTGGTTTACTCTAGACCCCGTCGGGGTCAAATATGACCAAGAGGGAAAGATTATGAAGCAGTTGGATGGAGATGGTGGAATCTGGTTTGAATCGGTTAGTGAAGTTGAAGAATTAAATGGAAAATTGTACATAGGTTCAGTAGTCAAGCCTTACGTTGGCGTCCTATACACTTAAATTTCAACTTCTGTATGCCACTCCTTAGAGTTTTAGGTTGAGAGAAGATACTTCTATATTAGTTATAATTATTATGTTTTAATCATATTTGCATTAACAGAAATGTTTTTTCCATCAAATTTACCTTAATATAAATTTAAAAACCACTATATATCATACGAAAAAATAGACATCATAAAATTTAAATGAAGATTACTTTATGATCTTTATTATACTTTGATAATTATTAAATTTAGTAAAAAAAAAAAAGGGAAAAGAGCTTTGTTCTCCACTCACGTCACATGTTTCAATGCTTGTCCGGTTTTGCCAACTTGCAGAACTTAATCCACTCAAACAGAAAATGTTCAATGCAAAAAATTATAAGGTCATGATTCCTTGATCCAATAAAATAAAATAAAATAAAAAGTACATTGACTCTTCAAATTTATCTATAATTTTATGTAAATATATTAATTTTTAAAATATACAATTTACTTCAACCGTGTACACGACATTAACGAATAAACATAAAATATTTAAAATATTTTTTTTTCACCATATTCTTTTCTCTTAGGTCAAGTTAATAACGCTCCCTTATGTCGATCAATCACCTTGTGATTGGATCTCCTTAAGGGGAGCATGACCTAGTCATGCACCCCAAATCCCACGCTCTCTTGGGGATCACTAGATCGTGGCACCGCTAAGAAGTATGATTGATTCCATGTGTTTTTTATAATAATAAAACAGTTTTCATTCATTGGTGTCTAATTATATTATATAAGTGTACAAACAAAAGTTTAAATTCATTAATAGATTTAGTATTTGAAAACAAATCAAGATGCCTATTCAGTTGTAAGATGGATTAATTGATTAAACAAGCAAAGAAGAAAAAGCATTAATGAAGATAGATTAGTCTTAACCGATTAAAACAAATCCTTAATTAGTTAAAGTAATTCTGAGTGCTATACTAAAGATAGTTAACAATGGTTTAATCACTTAAGAGAGTATTGGACGTAAAACAGAAAGTTTTTAATTGGTTACCCAAAGGGGCTAATTGATTAAAGGTCAAACTTAAAGTCCCCAAAAGCATCAAAATTCAAATTTAAAATGAAAGAGACCATTGAAAGGCGCTAAGTGAAGGAATTTAAATTTGAAGATATTTTAATTTGCTAATGCTTATTTCAGCTAGTTATAGTTGAAGGAAAAAGAGCCTCAATTAGTTAAAGAGAGAACTAACCAATTAAAGAAAAACCATTGGTTGGAGAAACTTGAAAATAGAATGTTCTTAATCGGTTAAAGCCATCTTTAATCGGCTAACATAGTGAAGCAGATTGTAAAACAAAAAAGTTTTAATTGGTTAAAGTAACTTCTATTAAGAATACATTTCACCTTTGTAGTAAGGCCGCATTGCAATAGCTCTTTCACTCATAAAAGAGAGAGGTTCATCTTAGTGAGGTTTACCTTAATCTTGATATTTATAATGGAAGATACCATGTCAGTAAAGAATTCGGTACACTTTAATACCACCTTTTTAATCAATTGTAGTCTTTGAAAAAGTGTGAGTAATACAAATATGGTTCTTTTAACTATTGAATATTGAGTGATCTAGAACGTATTAGGTGAAATGGTTTTTACATAAAGATTTTAAAATTAAGTCGAAGCATTCTTTTTAAGTTTTTTGTTTTATATCAAATATGTTAATTTGACGATATTAAGAAAATAAATTCAAAGTGGATATATAACCTTGTTAACTTTATTTGAAATGATTATAGTTTTGAAATGATAAAAATGATCAAAATTGCTTCAATGATCTTTGAACTTGTTAGAGTGATCCTTGAACTTGTTAGAATGATTTTTGAAGTTGCTTAAGTGTGTTTTTGAACTTAATTTGTTAATGTTACAAACTTCCATACATTTGCTTTTGAACTGCATAAGTGTTTCCATGTGAAAAAGATCAAAATTACTTTAATGATCTTTGAAGTTTTTTGAATGAGTTTTTGAATTTGTTTGAATAGTTTTTAAACTTGTTTAAAGAATTTTGAAGATCTTAAGTGTTTCTATGTCAAAAGTTTTAAAATTGCTTGAATTAGTTTTAAAATTGCTTAAACTATTTTTAAACTTGTTTTAATAATTTTTAAACTTGTTTAAATTAGTGTTAAACCTCCCTTGCATTGGATTTTGAAATGTCCATATATTTGGCATCAAATTTAATTCAAAAAGAAGAATTTTCTATGTTTTAAGCTATAAGTATCAATATTTTGATTAAAAGTATTAATACATTTTTAACAAAATGATTATGTCCAAAATGTATGGATATATTCCAAAATGTATGGATACATTTCCAAAATCTATTAATATATTTTAAAATGTATCAATGAATTCCAAAATGTATTAAAATGCATCGATACATTTGATCTAAAACTAGTTGTTATACACGAAAATAATAAAAAAATACCTATTTTCTTCACCAAAACTTATCCAACGACTACAAAGCTTCTTTAATTATAAAAAGAGCTTCTCTAACACATTTACAAAGTTGGAAAAGTGGAGAAAAACATTAAATACTTAAAAGTCAAATCTTATTAAGAGAAAGAAGAAAAGGAAATAGAAACCAAGCTAGAGCAAGCAAAAAGTATTTTTTCACTTAGCTTTTAAGCTATTTTTGAGCTTCAAATTCTTTGTGCTACCACTCTTATTTGTTGAATACATTTGTGTATTCATCACACTCTATCTACATTGTACTTACGTAGCAAAGCCCACATTTTAGAAGTATTCTTACTACTTAAAATAGTAAAAAAGAAAAGGTTTTACCTTATCTCCTGAAAGGTAGTATTTAGAGGTTGTGTATGATCCTCGAAAGGTATAAAAGTTATACTTTAACCTTCAAATGGTAGTGTTTAAAGGTTGTGCTTGAACTTTGAAAAGGCAATAGTTATGCTTGATCTTTGAAAAGGTAATGGTTATGCTTAAACCTTTAAAAGGCATTGTATTGAATTTATTCAATAGAGAATTAAACTCCTTAGCTTGCTAAAGAGAGAATGTAAGCATCAAGAAAGGATCGAACTTCTATAAATTTTTTGTGCATTTTCTCATTACTCTTCACTATTTATTTTTGTGCATTTTACTTTACTTTGAAGAGTTTTGAAAATTTGTTTTTAATTTGTTTATTCTTTAATTTATTTTTCAAATTACTTTTAGTATATTTTGATAAAAATACAATTTTGTGAAAATTGGTTTTAGCTTGCCTTCATTGGAAATTTAATTTTGAGAAAAAAGTTTTAAAAATTTAATTCACCCCTTTTTGAATCTTTCCACATTATTATTGAACTAGCATTTCTAACAAACTTGTTCTTACTAAATAAATAGTACCAAAACTATTGTAATATTTAGAAATTGTGTCGCACAAGAAAAGTAGAACTCTAATTGGATACGGTGGGCTAGGTAGGTCATTGAAATGAATGCTCCCAAAGGAAGTATGTACTACAAATGGGCTTTGTCCTTCATCTTTGGACTATCATCTTTGGACTATTAATATTTTGAAAGTGGGCTTCAAGGATTTTTTTCATGTTCAATAATACTGCACATTTTAATATAACTTTTAGCTTTCTATCACCATTTTTTTCCTATAAATTTTATGAAAATATGTCTGTTTTTCAAAGTTGAAGAACATGGCCATTAGATTTGATATCTTATCTCACATCAGATGTGAATATAATTATTAAGATAATTTAAGTTAATTATTACTAACAACTTCAGTTTAAGTTTTTTAAAATTACATGATTTAGATCCGAAAAATTTACGGTTCAATGATACTTGGACGATTTTTCTAGAAAATGAAAATTGAAAACCATGCCTATGTACTATTTATTTTAATAGTTTTGTTAAATTTTCTAGACCAATTGTAAAATTTTGCAAAAATTAAAAATTAAATACATCTATTTCATATGAGCTTCAAGATTGTTTCACTTTTAGATAAGTTGAAATATGAATTATTTTAAAATTTTAAATATGCTTAACTTCAAAATTGTCCCGTCACATAAAAGTCAGATTAATGATCAATGAGTTTTGCATGAATATAAGTGTTAAAAATAAAAAAAAGAGAAGAGTACAAGGTTAGAAATGGTTAAAGAGCATTGCACATAAAGCTGATAAATGGGTAAGATACCATATGAAAAAGTTAAAGAAAAAATGAGTGAAATTATCAAGATTCTAATTTGAGTTACACAATTTTGATATCATGTTGATGTAATCTATTATCCCAAAAATTTAAATTTTCGAGAAATGACTCAACTTATGATTACGTTCTAACATATCTTATAATTATTTTTTATTAATTTTTATTCACATTATTTACAAAATTCACTATTTTTCTCTAGGTTATTTTTTTTATATAAATCACATAATAGTTGATGCTAGTGTGTGTTTGTGTTTCCAATTTTCTTTTCAACATTCTAATAGTTTTGTAAAAGTCTTCCTTCAAGAACTTGATGCTTACTTAGCAGAGAACAGAAGTTATATTACTTGCCCGTCACTCTTATCTCAACTATATATTTATATTCTTTACATGACATGTAATTATTGAATAGATTCAGAGATGAAATCTATCCATTTATGAGTAAATCAATTAGTTTATAAATGAAATATTGCAATCAAATTAATAATAAATTATTATCACAAAAATGATAAGAGAAATAGTATTTTCCTCAAAGCATATGTGTAGTCTCCACTAAATAATGATTGTAGACATGTGGTCAGTGTCATATGTGAAGGGGAAAGTTGTAAGGTCAATTGAATTGCATATCAACTGGTCTGGATTTTCAAGCCATTGAACGTGGTTTTCTACAACAAAGAAAAGCCACATGCATGCTTAAATTACGTGCTACACTATCCAACATGTATTTTATTTGTCGTTTGAAAGAGAAAAAGGCTTTGGGTTCTCGACTAACTTGGCAGCATTAATGCTTACTACCCAACTGATCACTAATTCACAACCACCTATAATTCAATGATATTGTACAAAGTTCACTAACATGATGTAACTCGACAGCATTGCAGTTGCATGTACAACAGCTCGTTGTTAGATCCGATTTAGGTTTCCCGAATGCAGAGATCATTAAATGGATAAGAAGGATACCTGCATCCATCTAAGCTAATTTTGTTGAAATTTAGATTGACATCTAACTTGAAATTCATTGACAATAAATGAAGAGACTTTTATTATATTTATTTATCTTGAATATTCTTAACTTAATAGATGTGACACTATCATCTCTTGACTATCCTTCTGACATGTGCAGTTTTAGGTTGTTAGGTGGATATATAATTGCCTTGTATTCTCCTAGAGAAAAGGGGTGTATTGTCGCATTAAGTCTTCTGCCTGCAATATTAAGGCTAGAAACTTGGTCGATTCAATTTAAAATTAATTGATAATAAATAGAGAGATTTTGATTATAATTATATATACAATACTACTAATTTAATAGATATGGAAATCTCACCACTTTAATAAATCTAATACCGAATGGATATAAAAAACCAACAAACAAACAAATAAAAAATAAGCAATTATTATATGGTTTGCAAAACTTGTTATAAATTGTAATCCATTGGTTTATAGTTGACAATACATGTTTCTATTAATTTGCATTGTTGCCTTTGTGTGTGTTTGTAAGATTTTGCTAGATTCCATTAACAAATTGTCAACTTGGAACCAATAATTCACAAGAACAATCCACTAAATATAATTTATATCTTCAAATGGGACTAATTAATAAACAATTGGTGGACTTATTGGCTGGTGGTATATGCCAACAAGAAGTTTCTGTATTTGGTCCTTTGATTAGTTCTTGCATTTATTGTATAACAATTTTGATACTTTTAATTAATTAATTAGCTATAATTTCTCATATGCATGTGGATTGTAGAGTTGTCCCTTTTTCCTTCTTAATTTAATGAGTGAAATTCCTTAGTTTTTATAACTGAGTATACTTTACATATATACTTCCTAGTACCAACTTGTAGGCATTAATTTTCACCACCAATAACAAGAAAAACTAGTAGGCATTAAATTATTTATTCCATTTGGAAAGACAAGTTCATATTTTCAATCATTTTGCTTCACATTGGTAAAGTCTACCACTGTGGTTATTTGCTATAAACTTTTCTTGGCTTTTTGTGTTAGATATACTTAGGAGATTGAGATATATTCCACTGTTATTTTTTTCAATATACTTTACCTTTTTCTCACCCAGTAAAAACGACCTAGGATCAGAGAAGGTGAATTCAAATTACAGAGATATATGTACTTACTGTAAAATTAAATACTCAAACACAATGAACCAAGATTTTGCTCTTCCAGAAATTTACTTTAGGGACTGGCGTATCTGTATTTTCATTTTGTTGGCATGCTAAATCCTAATATGTACACTATATGTATATGTGACCAAATATACTTTAAGCATTAGAGCTTCAACCGTAAGATTGATGTGGCCAATTGTTTTTATTTATTTTTATTTGATTTGTACCATGTGTACTATGATTTTAAATAGTAAAAATAAAATATAATCTCAGATATTAAAAAAACAATATATTTTGATTACATCTTGAATAATAATTTGATTTTGAGTTAAAATTCTTATTCCTCCCCCCAAGTGCAGTGAATATAAGTATATCCCCAAAGGTCATGTGCTTCTATCACCATGAAGATATTTCACTCATTCAAGCTTTTGTTCTTCGTACTTTTCCTCTCCC
>NW_018397266.1:819522-831736 GCF_002168275.2 Theobroma umbraticum
CTTATGTTGGTGTCTCTGATGGCAGAATACTCAAATGGCAAGGACCCAATCTTGGTTGGAAGGAGTTTGCCATACCTTCTTCAGACAGGCATTTTATTCTACATCTGCCTGCATGAATACAATTACTTTTTCTTTCCTTTCATGTTTCTTTAAATTGTATTGGCTGCAACTTCATGTTTAAGAGACGCAAACACTTCTGTTTTTGATAGTTTTTTTTTGAAAGGTGTAAGATTTCATTGATGCATCAGTCTAACGTTGTCATGTTGTTAGACTATGAAAGAATCCCAAAAAAACTCCCCCTCTGCCAGTACTCCACTCCCCTCAGTAAGAATTTAAAACAGGGCCATTCACCTGGACTGTTTCCAGTTCTTACCGAAATGGTTTTCACTTGTTGCCAGCCCACTGTACATTACCAAAAAAGGTTTTACACATCATGCTTAAAAAGCAACAGCCATGCATTACCACTCAGGTACAGCCACGAATATATAGTGAACATGATCATCTTGTTCGAAACTGGAGTTTGTTGAATTACATTAGAATTTTGACCTGGACAATGATTTGCTCAACCTCATGATGGTGTCAGTGATTCGGTTTGCCTATATAAGCACTTGTTTGGGCCTCTTTTTTATTTATTTTTTATAGATATTTTTATCCAACATGCATGTCTGCTAGCTAGAACATACACCTAAAACCATACAGTTGGGTCAGCTCTTATGGAGCTAAGATATTCAAAGAAGTCAACCACAATACGACTTCCAACTCTTATTTCACATTGTATTATCTGTTTTTCAACAATTAGCTTTGAAAGCTAAGCTGACAATACTGTTGCTCGGTTAGCGTTGACCCAACATTTCTTTCCCTTTCCTATACTTAAGTACTACTTGAAGTCTTACCGATTTTAAGAACTTGAATACCAAAATTCTATATAAAATGGTTACTTTGTCTAGTTCGTTCTCTTAAGTTAAATAGTACTTGTTGACTTGAAGAACTTAATTTGGGATTATTCACCATATATTTGTTCTAATAAAAGAAAATTACTATATGGTATAATAAGCAACTGATTGATTGCTGGTTTCTTTGATTTTTTGGGTTAGGGATAGGAAGGTGTGCGATGGGTCAACAAATCCAGACCTTGAACCAACATGTGGAAGGCCACTGGGTCTGAAATTCAACAGTGCAACATGCGATCTCTACATTGCAGATTCTTACTTTGGTCTCCTATTGGTCGGACCCAATGGTGGGGTGGCTCAACAACTTGCTACTTCAGCTGAAGGAGTACCTTTCAAATTTACAAATGCTTTAGACATTAACACCAACACTGGAGTAGTTTATTTTACAGATAGTAGCATTATCTTCCAAAGAAGGTACCTCAATTTTTCTCTCTATTGACATATAGATATATATAAAAGAAAATTGATTATCATTATTATAATGATGTAGGCGTTATTTTTTATCACCAATGATGTTTGATAGAAGCGGAAGATTACTTAAATATGATTCTCAAACCAAGGAAGTAACGGTGTTATACAAGGGTTTAGCGTTTCCAAATGGGGTGGCTTTAAGCAAGGACAATTCTTTCTTTTAGTTGCTGAAACAAGTAAAATGAGAATTTTGAAGTTCAACCTGGATAGTACGACAGACAGTTACATTCCAGAACAGTTTGCGCAGTTGCCAAAAATGCCAGATAACATCAAGAGAAATGAGAAAGGAGAGTTTTGGGTAGCACTAAACAGTGGAAGAGGAAGGATCCAAAATGGCGGCGAGACCAAATTGTCTGGTGAAACAACTATCCCTTGGTTTCCCCTAGATCCTGTCGGGGTCAAATATGACCCAGAGGGAAAGATTATGAAGCAGTTGGATGGAAATGGTGGAATCAGATTTGATTCGGTCAGTGAAGTTGAAGAATTAAATGGAAAATTGTTCATAGGTTCAGTAGTCAAACCTTACGTTGGCGTCCTAGACACCTAAATTTTCAACTTTTGTATGCCACTCCATAGAGTTTTAAGTTGAGAGAAGATATTTCTATTGCATATTAGTTATAATTACAGAGTGTGGTCGGCATCTGCCTCTTGATTTCTGAATTTTATGCACTTACAGCATATCTACCATATTGTCATCAAGTGAACCCATATGTTCAGTTCCCCACTTTCCCCACCTTTCAATTTTAGGAGTCGTTTATACAGTTCTACACCCACTTGTAATATATAAAGAAGTATGTATGATCCAGGTCCTTTCCTTCAGGTGTCATGTATTATCAACATTATATTCAAATGCAAGAACCTAACTTCAGTGGTAGAGTTGGGATTTCACATTTAAGGGACAAAAATAATGTTTATAAAATAGTTATATTAGAGTTCAATGTTTGACAAAAACATGAAGTAACTTAAATAGAAAAAATTCATGTAAAAATTACACAAATAACTCCAATTACGTGTTAAGTACAAAACAAAAATATTTTTTTAATAACTATTACATACTAAGATTGGAAATCTTTAATTGAGTTCAATAGTTTTTCATGGAGTTGAAGGCATTAATAATTGAATCAATATCAAAGCCTAGAATAATTTTCTTTTTGATGACAATGATCAATGGATTTTTGAGAAAATCATTTGACATTCTATTACCAGTTTCTTTCTTAACGAGTTTCATAGAAAAAAAAAATGCATATTCTGATATTGTAGTGAAAACTGGAAGAGTTAAGACAAGGTAGATCAATTAGTATAAACTTTTGATATTCTTATCTTTTTTTAACACTTGACATAACTTAAAAAGTATAGACATATTTTCAAAACCTAATTATGAAGAATGTCAAACTTGAATAAATTTAATTAATAGCTTTGATGCATTTTATCATTCTCAATAAAATCATCAGGGTAATATTTATTTGTAAAGTTGTAAATATTTTCAACATCAAATAATTTGAAATCATTCTGAGGGTCCAAAGATGTGCCAAAAGTGAGCAACTCTATCGTATTCTCATTAAATCTAGAATCCAATTCTTACAAGAGTGAGTCAATAGTAGCCAGAAACAAGTTAACTTGATCATGGTACTCAATTATGGCATGATCTTTTTGAAGACGATCTTTATCTAATTTATATCTATTCGTCAGAAATTTCAATTTCATA
Organism: Theobroma umbraticum; assembly: GCF_002168275.2. Lineage (NCBI taxonomy): Eukaryota > Viridiplantae > Streptophyta > Magnoliopsida > Malvales > Malvaceae > Theobroma > Theobroma umbraticum. The sequence continues at coordinate 822,649 of NW_018397266.1, forward strand.
TGTCTCACAAAACTTTTTCACTAACACAAACAAAGGTTTCCATCAATCTTTTCTCAATTGTTGGAGACGCTTTTTCGTAAACAATACTAAACTAATTGCATTAAGTATGCCTTGAGACTTAAATTGTAAAGTCATTGAGAGGTCATTTGTTATCTCCAACAACCCCCTCATAAGATATAAGATAAACACAAATTCAAATAACGTATTGGTATGCTATAAAAATTAGAAAATAAGGGGTCAAATTATAAAATTAGAAAATTATAAAATTAGAAAATTATAAAATTATTGTAGGGTTAAAATTATAAAATTTAAAAAAAAATAAGAATTGCTGTAAAAATTTTAAAATTTTTAAAGGTCCTCCTCTCCACCTCTGCCTAACCTGCTTGAAATTAGATATTAATTTGATTGAAGATTGATGGATAGATATCCACCACAATAAATTATATATACATTTAAGTCTTGGACGAAAGAGTTTCAACACCTAAATTTTCCTATATATTCTATTCTTAGACGACAATGTCTTTGACGAGCCGCAATGTTTGTTGGCACTGAAACTAGATACAGATTAGTCATGAACTCGTATCAAAATGAATTTGCCAAATATTGAATCACAACGGCAGTACTTCCAACCTTCCAGTGGAACAAAAGTTGCATGTAATTATATAATTTTTAGAGTAGAGCGATTGAAGAAATGAGAACGGTCCATGAATTATGAAATCTTGAAATTATATTAGATAAGTAAAGAAGAGATTTTAAAATTATATACGAGAATGTTACGTATATTAATAAATTAATTATTTAAAAGAAGATAAGGATCTCTCGACACATACATACGTCTAGAGTGACAAATGAACAAGAGCAATTACTCTAGGTCTTGTAAATAATAATCAATTGGTTGATGGTTGACAGGAATACATCTCTGTATTAATTGGCGTCGGCGTCTTTTCTGTCCTTGTAAGATTTTGCTGGATTCTTCATTGCCAAACTATCAGCCTCATGCAGCCGTTAACTTGGAAATTTGGAACCAATAATTCACAAGAACAATCCATTAAATATAATCTATATCTTCGGATGGACTAATAACCATTGGCAGGTGGGTGGTGCGCAGGTGTTGACGTATATTTACCCAAAACTATGCTCCAACTGTATACCCATAAGTTTTCGTATTTGGCCTATTTTCTTTAATTTGTTTTTGTGTATTGCATAGAGATTCGACAATTTTAGTTAGTTACTTGTAAAACTCTTTATTTGGTACACAAGAGTTTTAAACTATATGATTTCTTTTATATGAAAAGAGAAACTATGTTTTCAATCATTTAATTTCATTGCTTCGACAGTCTTTGTCCTGATTTCTATGTTACTCGAGGTGAATATGATGAGGATTCCCGTTATCCAAGAGAAGAAAACACTGGCAATTGGTCAGTTCAAGCTTGGGATATGCCATGGTTACCAGGTCAATCCTTGGGGTGATTTGGAATTCACTAGCAATGCTGTAGAGGCAATTGGATGTTGATATCCTTGTAACTGGTCTATGTCATTTGGGTATATCAAACTCAGTAGTACAATCTGAGGCCAAGAGACTATATTCCCGCGACATGGACTGTGCTTTCAAATGAAATCATGGTGGCTTTTGGCTTAAAAAACTGGCCTCTGTGATGTTTCAACCATGGTGGTGATATATGAGGTGGCTAGGAATGCAGCTGCACCGTCCTTTTATTACTTCTATATCAGTTATTGCCTCTGAGCTTTTCACGGTTCTCATTCTTATCTGGGGTTTGTATTCGGTAGGAAAAGGTAGTTTGAATTCAAATAAAAATGCTAAGTTCAAATTAAAGTTGTAAAGGGCAGGGACAGAACTAATCAATTTTTGTTGGGAATCAAAAATAAAAAAATAATAGTTAAAAATTTTAAAATCTTATATGTTGAACCTAACCAATTATTAAATAATTGATAATAAAAAATAATTTTATATAACATATTAATCAAGAAAAAAAAAACTTACAATAGTTAATTGGAAAAATTATACTCGATTATATTTTTTGGATTAAAATTCATCAATTATTAAGTAAGTATTGAAAAAACCCACATATAGCATAACAAAATAGAAAAAAATGTAGTTGATGATTCATAAAAATTTGAAGAAGAAAATTCATAAAAATTTAGAATATATGAGTAAATAGAATAGAAATAAATAAATAAATAAAAATATAAATTTAAAGAAGAAAAAAAGCTATAAAGCTAAGTAAGGCATGTGAGATATTTTGTTACTTTTTATTTATATTAATTATTAAATAAAAATTATTTTGAGAGAGCTGTTCAGAAATTATACAAAAAATTTTAAAAGTTTTATATAATATAAGGGGGGGCCATGAAGTAAAGGAGGCACCACCCTCTGGAAGAGGGATTCACACTTTTTTGAGTAATAATAATTCTGCATCAAATGCTACTCTGTTTAAATACTAAATGAATCGTTGGCTTCAATATTCTAAACCATCTTGTTATATGTAACCTTGTGTTGTATTATTTTAGAACATCTAGATTTCTAAATCTAAGCCAACACTTTTCTTTTCTTTTTTTTGAAAAGGGGGGAAATTTCATTAATAGAGATAACAAAAGTTAACCTCCAAATTGTACAATTTACAAAAGAAGCTCCTGACTATACAAAAATCAGATTCAAGTGTCAAATGTCTCAAAGGCAGCCTTGTAAAACACATTCCTTATGAACAACAGCACCCTGCACAAAATAGACACTTCTTACTCAATATGAAAGATAGAAAGTTGCAATGTCTGACCAAAAATCAAGCAAGAGAGGCAGCCAAGATGCCCCAACCACAGACTCTCTGCAACACACACCTACAACAGCAACATCCTCAACAGAGTTATAGGATGACAATAAGATATCTGATATCCCCAATCGCCACTTATCCCAGAAAAATAGCAGAAACATAGGATCAACCTAGAAAACCAGTAAACCATCGTCCAGCAGATGACAAAATCCAAAACCAAACTGTATCCCTACATCAACAACAGAATGGGGAGAAGGAAACAACACAAGCCAAGATCCCCATTAATCTTCAAAAATATTTGGGACATCATTTTGGAGCACACCCTTCTTAGCGAACCTATTGACAGTATAGTTTTTCTCTCGAAAATTGTGATTCACCTCCCATTTTTATAATCCCTTCTTCATTTTCTCAATGTGTAAAATCCACTTCCGGAATCTCTATGGTGTTTCAGCTGGTGCATTAACCTATTTAACCACGTTTATAGAGTTGCTCTCAATGCAAGGGAGTGGGATAGAGCCCACTTGGAAGTTGATAAAATGAGGAACACCTCCCTAATGGCTCTCACTTCCCCAAGGCTGGCATCACCCACCCCTACTAATTTGGAAAATACCACTGTAATTTGGCCTTTCTCATCGGGCAACACCCTTCCTATTCTTACTTCCTTAGGGCACCCTTGGGCTACCCCATCAATATTAAACTTCATCTCGCCATGTCTCGATTTGCACCAACCCTCCACAAGTCTATCTTTACTCACTTTCCTCATTACTGGTCCAAAGGTTGGGTTTCTATATATGTCAAGGACAGTCCCATACTCTAACAGCCATTTTGCTCTAGCCAAAATTGCAACCTTGGGTTTACTTTCTTCGTACACTTGACTAGCATTCCAATCTTTCCCTCTAAACACCTTGGCGTTTTTATGAAGCCATATGTACCATATAATTTCATGGAACCCCACTTTCCATATATTTTGCTTTCCCTGTTTCACATAGGTACTATTCCAACATCTAAAAGAAAGTTCCTACATCTTTAGGCATAGCCCACTGAACCCTCCATTCATCACACCATCTCATCCAAACTCTTCAACTTTCTTTGCAATGAAAATATAGGTATCTAACAGTTTCCAACTCATTTTGACACAGCACACATTTGGTAAGGTCATTGAAAATCATACCTCTTCAAATCAACTCAGACTTGATTGCCACCCATTCATACAAGAGCTACCAAGTAAAAACTTCAATTCGGAAAAGAACGAGGTCAGCCCATATATCTTTCCATGGTCCCTAATCGACAGTGTTTGACCGCATCACCTCTCTACAAAAGGATTTGATAGAGAACTGTTCCAAAACTGTCCCACCCCAAACCAACATATCCTTAAGGTCCTAACTTAAGTGGTACCCCTCCACTACAGATCTGAATTGTTCCCACTAGCTTTCTTCTCACCCAAAAGGTTGTCACCGAAGTTCAACATGCCATTCCCAAGCCTTGCTGTGCCATCTTCTGAAATCTCTAACGCACCCATCTTTGTTTGTTGTAAGGGCAAAAATCTTTGGGAATCTCTCTTTAAGGGCTCCCCCCTCAGTCTAACTTTCTGTCCAAAATCAGATGTGTTTGCTATTACCTACAACCATAAGTAAGTACGGATTAACCTACATAAAGAAATCAACAATAGGAACCAATGGTTTAAAAATATTTTTCCAAGATGAGGAACACTCCGTGTTGGTGTTAATGTCGGGTAAAAGGTAGGTGGGATTCCCTCCAATCTTCTCCACTATAACTTTTCTCCACAAAGTATCCCTCTTCTTTCTGTATCTCCATAGCCACTTATTAAGCAATGCTCTATTTTTTATCTCCAAATTAATAATACCATGTCCTGCATCATCTTTGTATCTACACACCTTATCCTACCCAATGTAATGGAATTTACATTTCTCCTCCACTCCATTCCACAAAAACCTTCTCTCAATTTTTTCAAGTTTCTTTTTAATCCCTTTAAGAATCTAAAATAGGGAAATAAAGAAAATTAGGAGGCTTCCCAACACTAATCGAAGAAAGGTGACCCTCTTTTCGACTAAGAGGGCCTTAGCTTTCCACTTCGCAAGTCGTGACTTGAATTTCTTAATGAAAAGTCTCCAAATCTTTGTTGAGTAAGGTCTTGCACCAAGTGGCAACCCTAAGTATTTTGCAAGAAGCTCCCCAATCCTACAAGCAATCAAATCTGCACATTTTCGGACCACCTAGTCCTCTACACTTATCCCTACAAAACTACTCTTATGGAAATTAATTTTAATTCTTGACACAAACTAAAGGCATCTTAGAATTTTCTTCACATTAAGGAGGTTATCAACTTGGGGTCTGCAGAAAACAATTATGTCATCAACAAACTACAAATGAGAAATCACAAGTCCGTTTCTATCAATAGGGATCTATTAACATAAATCACAAGCCTCAACCTTGCTCATCATTTGACCGAAAGCCTCCGTAACAATGTTGAACGTAAAAGGTGAGAGTGGACAGCCTTGTTTCAACCATGACTATTACAAACATGGACATGCAAAAGAAAAAGAAAAAAAAGAACTATGAGCTATCAACAAAAAACTCAACAACACAAACAAATAAGATAATAAAATCCAAAAAAAGCTAAAAAAAAAAAAACCCATAAGCTATAAAGAAAGAAAAGCCAACAAAGATAAACCATGAGCTACAAAGAAAGCATTTAGTTAAAACCCAAAGAAAAGCCAAACTCTTTCAAGCCATAAATGGGTACATGGGTTTTCATGTTAATTACGCATTATTTGTAATAAAAAAATCAGAAAAAAAAAAGAAGGAGATTACCTTGATAGAACTGTGGTCAAGCTGAATAGCTCTCTGACTATCCTCTTCCACTTTCAACTAATCACTACGTGAAACAAATAACCCAATGAAGAGCAAAAAGAAAATTAAAAGAATGAAGAAAGCAAAAGAAGAGAGAACAAAAGAGAAAACAAAACACACAAACAAGGCAAAAACATAATCAAAAATGAAAAAAGTGGTGACAAAAGAATAAAAAACAAAAAGATCAAAAGCTACAGAAAGTAAAAGAAGAGAAAGGGTGAAGAAACCTAGAGGGGAAGGGAAAAATCTAAAAGAAAGATGAAGAAAGTAAAAAAGAGAGAGAACGGAGAAACCTATAGGGAAATGGGAAAAAAATCTAAAAGAATGGTAAGAGGAAAAGATCAAAAAGCCATGATCTTTCTGCAAAATATTGCCTGCATCTCACAATTCAAGCCAAAATCAATGACATGGTGCTCTAATTGAGAACAATTGTCAGATAACTTTTAATGCATGTAAATAATAAAAACCTGTCAATTTTTGAGAAGTTATATCTATATATATGAAGGGAGTTAATTGATTTTTCTTTTTCTTTTTTGACAAAACTCTCATTTACATATGTACCACTTTATGTTTTGATGATTTGTGGTTTATAATACTAAACTAGAAAAGAAAAACAAACACCTTTTTTTATTTATATATATAATTTTTATTCAAATTATTATAATTTAGTTTCAATAATAATAAAAAAAAACTAATTACTTGTGTGATTGTGCAGGTATAATTTCTTATTAAGAATAACCTCTGACAGAGATGAACGGCTATTTAAATATGATCTTCAAACCGAGAAAGTATCTGTAATATATAGAGGCTTAATGTTTCCATGGGGGGTTGCTTTGAGCGCTAATAACTCCTTTCTTCTAGTTCCAGAATCTACTACTACGATGAACATTTTGAAACTCGGGCTTGAAGGTGAAGCAGACAGTTATTCCACAACCGTTCATACAATTGTCAAGAACCCTGGGTTACATTCAAAGGAACAAGAATGGAGAAATTTGGACAGGACTCAAAAGTGGAAGATCAGGAAGGATTCAAGATGATGCCTACGCCAAGCTTCCAGATCCTGTTGAAGTCAAGTTAGATCAAGAGGGAAAAATTTTCAGATGGAAATGGTGGAATCACAGTAAATTCCATCATTGAAGTTCATGAATTATAGAACCTTGTACATAGGTTCAGTAACCAAACCCTATTATATGCTTCAATTAGCTTTCTTGGGTTTAGAAGTAGAAGATATATAATAAAATATTATATATTTACGTTTTTTAGATTCAAGATGATTAATTGTGGAATATAGATATGCGTTCAACACAAATATATTTAATTTGTTCGTATATTTGAAAAATTAGACTTTCATATCTATATTCATCAAATTAATATATGTCACACAGATATTTAAAAAAAATCATTATGCAATTACACTTTTTCTCTCTACTAATTTTTATGTTATACATCTAATTTAGAGATTTTTATACTACAACAAATTTGACTTAAAACAGTACATTTTTAACTATATTATGCATAAAATGTAACCATAAAAATTTCATAAAATAACAAATACTGTACTTTTTTATATTGTTACTAAATGTTACAGTGCATTTTTAACAGCTGTATGAATAAAATGTAATAATAGAAATTACATACACTAATAAATATTGTATTTTTTTTATATTGTCGCTAAATGTGAAAATATTGAAACAAAAAATTTAAATAACTGCAATTTTTTAAGATTTCACTGCACAAAAAGATATGTTACTTAAAGAAGTGAGATTAAGAATCAATTTTGTTGGGGTGGTATAAGCCTTTTTGGGGTAAATTTAATGTTATTTAATTAAAAAATAATGGTGCCCAATGATGTATTAAATTCATGGTCCTACGAAGGGCTCTTGCAGCTGCTAGGAATTCAGGGTCCTGGTGTGAATAATAGCAATTTTACTAATGTTCGTGTTGGTGTTTCTTGTTCTGCTGGTTTTTTATGGATTGGCAGAATTTCTGGATAAGTTATTACTCCCTGGTGGTTCATGAGTTCAAGGACCAGGTGCTTGGAACTACATTTGAGTTGAAACTGTCTGAAAATTCCAAATTCTCATGGTTGGGTTTAAGGTTTTAGCTGTGCTTTTGAACTTGGCCCCCAGGATCTGTACGGACTTTTTTGTGTCCAGTCTCCAAGGGATGATTATTCTTGAAACAAAACCCTCTGCCCCTCGACCAGGTTTTTGCTTGTCTCATCCAAAGCCTCTGCAAAGAAATCACTGGACTTAAGACTGAAAACAGTCTTGCATACCAAATCATAGTTGTATGAGGATCCACGCGCGCATTGAGTAATAATAATTCTGTAGTCAATGCAAGCCTTCAAATATACTAATTAATAATTCTACATCAAATTCAACTCTAGCTTCAATATTCTATATCACCTGTACTCCTGGAATTATAATTCTAAATTGATTTGACTTGAAATTCGATTCCTTCCCAACATAGGAATAACTGAATATAAATATATGCCCAATCCTCACATCCTCTTTCAGAAGTGCTTCTGCCACCATTATCAATTATAATTCTTATTCTGCAGCCATTAAGCCAATTCTCTCCTTGTTTCCAATTCAACCATGAAGATATCTTTGCCATTCAAGTTTTTGTTCCTTGTGCTTTTGCTCTCCCAAAACATCAAACAATCCTATCAACAGCTTCCTGACGGTGAAGATGTCCCCAAGAATTACCAGCAACTCGACCTCCCTCAAGTCACAGGACCTGAAAGCATCGCCTTCGACTGTAAAAACCAAGGACCTTATGTTGGTGTTTCTGATGGCAGAATACTCAAATGGCATGGAAAACATCTTGGTTGGAAAGAGTTTGCCATTCCTTCTCCAGTAAGGTATGTACATTCTATCATCCTGCATGCATGAATACACATGTTTTTCTTTCCTCAATTATTCACTATCTCTTCTTTGAAACAATAACAAACTGATTAATTCATGGTTTCTTTTATTTATTGGGTCAGGGATAGGAAGCTCTGCGATGGTTCCACAAATCCAAACCTCGAACCAATCTGCGGAAGGCCGTTGGGTCTGAAATTCAACTATGCGACATGCGACCTCTACATCGCAGACGCATACTTCGGCCTGCTAGTGGTCGGACCCAAAGGTGGCGTGGCTCAACAACTTGCAACTTCAGCTGAAGGAGTCCCTTTCAGATTTACAAATGGTTTAGACATCGATTCCAAGACAGGGATGGTCTATTTCACTGATAGTAGCATTTTCCTCCAAAGAAGGTACCTCACTTTTACTTTCTCTCTGCCTTTTAATTGCTGCCAAATTTACAAAATGAAAATAAAAAGAAGATAAGAGAGGACTAGGGAGGCTAATCCGAGTTCAATTACAATATATATTTTTCTCCAAGGAGTAGGCTATCTGAAATTCTCTCTCTCTCTCTCTCTCTCT
>NW_018397266.1:831746-833576 GCF_002168275.2 Theobroma umbraticum
ATATATATATATATATGTATATTAGAAGATATTACATTTACGTAGGTCCTTACTATCACATGACATGCAGTAGATTCAACAAATTTTAAGAATATATTATAAAGATTTGAGGAGGGCTTTACTTACATAGAATGAGAGAGAAATAAAATAAAACTAGAAGATAATTAAATACCTTTTCTAGCCATCTTTACTTATTTTAAAAATTCTTTATATTCACAATAAGATGTACGTTTAATTAATTAGATCAATTAATCTTTTGTTACAGCTCATGAGATAAATTAATTAATTTGGACAAAAGAATTTTTATATCAACATATATAAAAAAAATTATTTAAAAGATTTTAATTTATTTTTAATATTAAAAAATTAATTACTTACATGATTGGATGATTGTGTAGGTATCACCTCTTATTAAGAATAACTTCTGACAGAAGCGGGCGGTTGCTTAAATATGATCCTCGAACCAAGAATGCAACTGTTATGTACAGTGGCTTAATGTTCCCAAACGGGGTGGCTTTGAACGCTGATAACTCTTACCTGCTAGTCGCAGAATCCACTACAATGAGAATTTTGAAATTCAGGCTTGAAGATGAAGCAAACAGTTATATTCCACAACTGTTCATACAATTGTCGAGAACCCCAGATAACATTCAAAGGAACAAGAATGGAGAATTCTGGGTTGGACTCAACAGTGGAAGATCGGGGAGGATTCAAGATGATGCCTACGCCAAGCTTCCAGATCCTGTTGGAGTCAAGTTAAATCAACAAGGAAAGATTTTGAAACAATTGGATGGAAACGGTGGAATCACATTTAATTCCATCAGTGAAGTTCATGAATTGAATGGAACATTGTACATAGGATCAGTCACCAAGCCCTATCTAGGCATCTTATACCCATAGAATTTTCATTAGACAAAAAGTACTTAATTCAAGCACTTAGATGCATAGGATTTTTAAGGGACAAAATACCATTTATTTTATTTTACTTATAGTTAATTTGTTTTTATCCTATTTTTATTAAAATAACGGTTCTTATTTGTATTTTATTTTTTTTACTTTCAAATAAAATCTAAAAAATTGAAATTTTATTATTTGATCTCTTAATAAACTGAAGAGTTGAGGAAAAATAAATATATTGTTAAACAAAGTTATTGATGGGTATTTGATTGATGACTGAATTGATATTAATGATTATGTATTAACGCTTAAGTTCAAATTCCTAATAAACACTAATAAGATGGTGACACGGTGGCAGGTGGCGATGACCACCACCGCTCAACTTTTATTTTTCTTATTCTTATATATAAAACTTAATATAATTATTTTTATAATAACTTTTTAATCATGTTTTATGTAAAATCCTGAATAAACTATTCTCATTCCAGTGGAACCAAAGTTGTAAATTATTTCCCCGTGGAGGAAAACCTGTATGCACCAGATAACTGTGAAAGACAACAGTCAGACAGCTTAAACTCCATAAAACAAAGAGGATGCATTTACAAGGGGATCAACCGAATGAAAGTTCTTGAGCAGGGCGAATGAACACTAGAAAATGGCGAAGGGCTTGGAAACTGGCATGTCATGCCAATAGTTGAAACTGCATGTCCTCTGGTTTACATTTCCATCAGTCAGCACCTTTCTTGTCAGGTTTGTACACACTGAACTCACCAAATTCTCTTCTGCCACTGCCGAAATCAGTGACCAAAATTAAATCCTTAGACAAAGAAAGGAAAAGGAAAAGAAATAAATATATAAATAAATTAAATGAGTTGCCATGAATTCCTTCTTCACATATATAGTCCAGTCGCTTACAGAGTTTTTTTTTTTTGT
>NW_018397266.1:833586-850082 GCF_002168275.2 Theobroma umbraticum
GTATATATCATAAAATGCATTGGATAAAAATAAATTATATTTGGGGACTTGGTGGGCTCCAATAAATGTTGTGCTTCATGTTGAGAACCTGAGGGATAATGGCACATGCTTTTATGGCCTTGATTGCGAGAAACGTTCAATGGATGTATCAACACCAGGAAACTCCAAGCTCAATGCACTAACTTTACTGGCTAAGGCATTTGGAATCTAGGTTCTAGTGGCAAGGGATTACCAGATAATGCGAGTAAAGTGCATCATTAGTCATTGACCTTTTTGTAATGTTCTATTTTCATCCATGACCTAAAACATTATATTTTTTCATCTACGACCTTTCGAATTTGTTCTAAATCCATCCATTTGTCAATACACCATTAGAATTTGGATGGAAATGAACGAAATTTGCAACATGGTGCTTTGGTGAACATACACGTCTCAAATTCCATCCAAATTTTAACGATATGTTGATGGATGGATGAATTTAGAACAAATTCAAAAAGTCTTGGATAGAAAATCAAGTTTTTGAGGATGTGGATGTAAAAGAAACTTTATGAATATTCCTGCCTTTCCTCAGATGCAGTCATTACCCTTACTTTAAAACACTTCCCCACCCTTGCAATTTCCCTCTGGATCAACCAAATTGATTGAATTTGGTTTCTTAATTACCTTTTCTTCCTACATTCTCCAATGTTTACACATATCACTCCTTTCCGTAGGAACTTTCTATAATAAAAAGAAGCTAAAACATTTAGACACAAAAATAAAAGTAGAAAGGCATACCTATGCATTACATCCCAGCCAGCAGGTAGAAAACTAGGACGAACAGCTTCAACAAAAACTTGTCTCCACCGCCGACAAAATTGACGAATGCCTTCTTCTCCATATTCATTTAATATATGATCCACAACTTGTTTCCCATGTGGTCCATGTCCTAGTAGAGATAATTTTGAATTATGTTTAAGTGGGATGTTTCCATCATATCCGGCACAAGATGAGTCGACTATATCGTTTCGTGTGCTTCTCTCACAAATGTTTCCATCAGCAATGACTACACACACACTTTTAGCATCAGAAATTTCAGTGCTATGTGAATCCATACCATTGTAAACTGCAGTTGAAACCGACACCACTCCAAAATCAGAACATGTTGGTGGATTACTGGTATCAATATCTGTTATGATACAAAAATCCATGTCTTCCTTTGTGCCCAATGCTTCTTTTAATGTATCAACTCTTGTTGCATAAGAAACATCTGCAGCAAAATCTGAACCATCAGGATTATCAACTTTTGGGGGATCTGAGGTGGTAGATATCATCTTTATCACATTATTATTTTCTTGCTTTTTATCAGGAAGAATCCTCGTAGATTGTTTTAAAGACAAGCCTTTCTTCTTCTCTAGTCTTCTTCGCTCATGAGGACTCATGCCCACTACCAGGGCTCTTTCTAAATCTTCCTTGGATATCTCCTGTCGCCCATAATATCTCATAACAATCTGCAAAAGCAACACAAAGAAGAAAATTGAACCTATTTCTATAAAGGGTCATATGACACGTACCAAAAAGATGCACCTGTTCATAATTCACAACAAATATTATGATGGAAGTGAGTTTTTAAATGTACAAAAGATAATAAAAGAAGCACTAAACAAAGTTGGAAGCATTACATGAGTGGCTGAATAACTATTATAAAAGTTTTAAAAAGTTTCTTTTATCTAATAGAAGTTGAAACAAGATAATGAAGAGAAAGCAAAAAAGAAAGTGAGCTTTTACATGTGCAAAAGAGAATAAATGGAAAGACAAAGGAGGAGGGAGGGAGGGAGGGAAGGAGAGAAGAAGATAGTGATTATCGAGTTGAATTGTAAACCAACAGATTTAAATGTTTAAAGAGAGACATTAAATTCGCAAGACACCAACTCAGCCAATGTATCACCCCTTAACCAGTAAAAGAAATTAACATTGCAAGTACTAGATGGGATTTATACTTAAAAGTACAAATTTTTTGATGAATTGGACATTTATTAGTAATGAATTCATCATGGGAAAAAAATCAACTCTTAAATATCAGTACTTTAATGATATACAGACTCCCCAATCATATAAGAGAAATCAAACGATTAAGTAATAAGTTTGAACCTAGAATTAGCAAGGAAAGACACAATTGTACAGCAAGTTTGGTTCTTCTAACTTAATATGTTGTTACATCAAATATAAATTTTGTATCAAACGTGAAGCATCTGATGATACTATCATACATAAAAAGCTCCAAAACTCCAATGTCAATTTTTTGTCAAGAATGGATATTTTTACCAGTCTTAGTACTTATGTTTGATGTCTAGTCATGCTAGCAAGATTCAAATAGTTTGAACAAGTTTCACTATACATTCCACTTCTAAAGTTATCATGATGCACTCATCAAGCATTCTTTAACAGCATTGAACCTTTTTGCTTTTGGGATTCCTAGGCCCCTTCAATGGCCCGACATAGAACAGCATATTCTTCTCTTATCCAAAAGGCCTCATTGTGATCCATTGAAACATGATTAAAGCTGTCTAAATTTTACAAGGAAAGCAAATATCTAAAGATAACTTTCAGACCTGGGTCAGTTCTTCACGGCGGCAGGGGGGCATTTCAGGTCCATGACGCAAAAGAGCCTTAGCTGCCGTTCGCAATTGTAGTGGAGAGACACCTGAATCTTCGGAGTTCATTGAATCAGATGACCCAGATATAATCGGTGCTTGGTTTGAATCAACTACCTTGCGGACATAAAGTGGAATTCCAAATTCTCTAGCAATTTGTTTCTTGTGCTTCTCAGCAGCAGCATGAGCAACTTCATGACAGTCAACACAGAGCAGGACTATGTCATGCGAGCGATGGCTTTTCAAGTGCTCAGGAAAGTGAATTCGATAGCATGAGGGAATTATTCGGTAGCGTAAGTAGTGATTGCCTTCACCACAGCTGACACATATATTTTTCTTACTCTGGATATAAAAATCATTATCTTCATCCTCTGGGCGACCTTTTGGTTCGAAAAGAAGCATTATTGCAGGAGGGTCATCCTCAACAAGTTTTGCCAGATCTCGACGAAGGTACCTGTAAGATAACAACATTATCCTGTCAAATTGAATATAAATATAGTGGTTGATGTGGATATAAGACACAGAAAAAAATGCACCAACCATTCCAGCTTCCTGCGATCGCAATAACACAACAACCGCCCATCGTTTGAGTAGATCCTACAATTATGATAAACTGGAGATTTGCAGGAAAATTTTTGAATGAACAGCTCACGTGAAGCTTTCTTAGCAACTTGTTTTGGGTTTTTGTACCCATTTTGTTTGGAAACTAATCTAGTTTCTAGTTTCAGGCTACAGTTCATCAATAAAGCATAGTTAAATAAAGACAATGGACAGCTCCCCTTTGGACCCAGGCAAATTTGAAGAATCACTGGAAAAATTTTATCAAGATTGCTTAAATTGTCCTGGATTAGTTGATGGACATCAATCCAATGACTGCAAACAAGGGGGGAAGGAGATGGGAGTGAAGAGCTGAGATTGGAAGAATCTATATTCAAATCAGCTTGAATTATGGTGTCGTAAATATCTGCTTGAGTTTTTGGAACTCTTGCAGAGAGAGCAACAATAGCATAATCGGATAATATGTATCTTGTGCTCTCATCATGCACACGAGCCTGAAAAGAAGTAGTGCCACATGTAAAGCATCAATAACTACTGTTTTCAAGAGAAACCAAACTAACAACAAAGTAAACAAGACCATAATAAGTAAATTGAATGGCTGGTTTCATTGAATGCAGCATCCAGATCAACAAAAATTACATTAGAACAGTCTCAGACTTTCATTAGTTGTCCTCACTTATAGTGCATCGGTTTTACTTTCTTTTGCCATTAGCAGAAGCATGGTGTCAGAGTTTGGTGATCAAAGTTCAAAAGAAAATCTCTTGTCGTTTCTGGCATGTTATGATTTAAGAAGACAAAATTCTTTCTGATCATACCAACTCACAAATGAGATATTCATAGCAGATCAAGATTAACAAATAATGGAAACACGTTTTTCCTTGCACACACCAACAATAAAAATGGCTCCAGTAGATAACTATTACCAAATTTAAGGATCACTTAAAAGTTTTTAACAAAGCTTGAAGGAGACCAGAAAATTTTTGCCGAGTTTCCCTTATCAATAAGGTGATTACTCCCTTCAGTCTTGTTGACTAATGAAGCAATTCTTAAATTTGTAGTTCACACGGAGATTAACACTTACCATTAAATCTCTCCATGCACACAATCTCCTAACAAGACCCTGAAACTGGATTAAGAACAAAGCATTAGAATATGATGTAAAATTAAGTACTAAATAATTAAAGAACAAGCATCTATTAAGGATTTCAGTGTTGTAGTCAGTACTATGGAGAGGACAAACCTTGGTTTCACCGGATGTAGAAGGCGCACCCCCTTGGCTGTTCAATTGGCGAGAAAGTATTGATAATGCAGCAGACTCCCCAGGAAAATCTTCAATCTCCTTAGCATAGAGTTGCAAACAGATCATGTTTGATCGTCGACTAGCCTCGAGAACAAAATTGAACTTGTCATCGGGGCAAGATGAATATTCTGATACATTAATATCTTTAGCATTTGGATGCTAATAGAAGTAGTAGACATAGGTCTTTCTAGTAGTTGAATATTAAAAATTAAAATTAAGCTTAGATGCTATGTGACATATTGTATGCACTCTTCCAAAAATAACCTCTTTCTTTCATGCCCAAAACCAATGGAGTAGAACAATATTTGCCTCAGACCTAGGCCTTCAAGTGACATCCCCTCTAAAACCCATCCCTGCACCCCCAAACACACACGGAGGAAAGAAAAAGACCAGGAGTCATTGATTTTGAATGTCTTGATTAACAATATAGAATAACAATTCTTTGGATTTTGCGCATATCGTCTACTTCTTGTTTAAATCTGTACCGCTACCACCTTATGTAGAAATTCTCTTATAATCTTTTATCTTTCCTTTTCCAATCCACTCAGAGACAAACAAAATAAAAGAGCCAATATCTAAATAAGATTTGGGTAGAAAACATACCATGGTCCTGTTGTTTGAGCTCAGAAATTAAACAATTTGCAATATATAGCAGATAATGTGCGTCGGTACGAGCATACTGCAGCATTTCCTCTGATAGCGGACGTTGTCTCCAGTCTTCACGCTGAAATGGAATGCAGCAACAGAATAAATAGTTTTAGATATGTTCTAGTTATAGAACAAAAAGATGCACAATAAGCTTTGAAAAGCACTACGCAAGTGTCAAGCACATACCTGTAATATTTTATTTTTGGCCACACCACGATAAGTTTCAAGTAAGTAGGCCAAAGATCTATGGGGTTTCGACAAAACGTCACATGCCTGTGTCAAAGTCAGAGAAATGTGAATTGAGTATGACGGTCAGTTGTTGAAAGGAATCATCTCTCCGATGCATGCATTTCTAATGGCAAACATTTAACCTGGGAAAATTATTCCTTGTTCGTGAGAAACAAATGCTTGAAGCTCACCTTTGCAGTATCAAATAGATTAACAACATATATGTGGAAGTCTCTTTGTAACCAGACAATGTCACCATCAGCCCCATGGAACACCTGCATAACATCCCAAGCGGTCCAAGACATGATCAGGATACTTTAATCTTACTACTTCCTTAGCACCAATGCACTATATAGTTGAGTCAAATGTCACGAATGAGTAATTTATAAGACCAAGAGTACACCATAATTTTACTTTTCAGAAAACAAAATGGTATAAACGTTGCATTAAGGAAAACAAAAGCAAGGTTTGATCAATTCTTCTCATCTTCTACAACAAACTAGAGGCAATGATATAGAACAAAGAAATATACAGGGCTCCATTTGGATGTTGCTTTTGCAATCTTTTTTTTGTAATTTGATTTTACTTCTTCAAAATTTGCTATAAAGAAAAATTTAGATAATAAAAAACAAAAGTAAACATATACTATTTGATATTATATGACCAAATAATCAAAATGTAGTAAAACTGTTTCTAACATAATTGTTCCATATATAAAGTAAACGCATACATTTTGATTATTGAAAAGGTTATATGTTTAAGCTTTAATCTATTAAATTATTATTTGAAAGCTAAATTCATACTAAAAAATTATACCTTGCATATATTAGGATCAGCAAAAACGGGACGAAGAATGCCCATTGCATCATGTAAAGCAATTGTATCCACCAAATAATCTTCCTTCTCAGTAGAAATCTGCTCTTCATACCATAAAATGAAAAATTGAAAGTTTAAGAACTAAAAAATCAAGGGCAAAAAGTAAAAACGATACTCTTGTCAATAGTTTTGGACCTGTACTAGAGCAGTGAAACCTAAAAACGACCGTAGGCTGTGCTGCTCGGTATCGACAGCGAAAGCCTGCTCTTTGCTCAACACCTGAGCGAGTTGACTCAGTTGAGACTCGGTTTCAACCCAAACATAGGAGTCATTCATTTGCATGTCCATTTTCGTATCGAAATCGTCCATCGCAATCTTAAGAAACAGAAGCTGAGGATTCTCCATCAATGCCGTTATCTCCGCTTCATACGGATGAGTCAAACTCGAAGATTTCTCTGCAGTACAAATTAATCATTTTTCATTAAAAAAAAAACTTGAATTTTTTTTTTTTGAAAAGTGGGGAGGTTATTTACCATTAACGGAATCCGTTTGGCGGTTGAAATGGTTGAAAGGAGAATAGGAGTTATCGGCTAAGACGCGCTTGAAACTCTGCTGCGGCTTTGATTCGGAGTGTAAATAGCAGCAACTTTGAGGTCTTCTCTGTCTTCGGCGTCTTCTGTATAGTTGAGCGGTGAAGAAGATTGAGATTGCAGCAACCGATGCGACTGTCAGTAAGATTTTCATCTTCTCTTTCTTATTCCCCATTTCTGCAACTATCCTTTTCTTCTATTTTAGCATTCCAGCTCCGAAGAAAGAAAGGGAACGCCCCAGAACGAGCAGAGGCTTAACATTGCGGCGAGACGGCGCCTCCTGCTAACGTAAGCGCGGAAGACTGTCGGCTTACGTGGCACTTTAAACGGTGCGTTGTGAGCCCAGATATTTGGGCTGAGAGGATAGCCCAACCAGTTAAGGTAACCGCTCTTTTTCAAAAGTTGGTTATTAAGCCATTTTTAGCCATTTTTGCATTTGCTAAATCGTAAAGAATTTGTATATACGTTAAGAAAAGATCAAAACCAAAGCCAAATCCCGAGTTGAAATGAAGTTTGGAGGAATGTTTGGAATCCGGGGATATTCTCTAATGGAGAATATCTGTAAAATCAGAAGAGTTGTTGAAGAACAATGCCTTCAACATGGTTGCTATGGAAACAATGCAAAAGGAACTCGAACTTACCAAGTTTGGCCAGGGAACAATGTACCTTTCCTTTTATTATATCAAAATAGTCTTGCTTTTCCATGCTTGTAATCAAAACTTGTTTGCTTAAATGCAGGTGTTTTTCTTCCAGGGTAAACTTGTATGCGGCCCAGATCCAAAAGGGTTGCTCCTGACAGCTGTTTCTATACTTATTTCAAGTTGGATTTTCACCATTTACATTGGATATGATTTACCAAAGATTAATTCCATTCTAATTGTCAGTATATGTTTGATTCTGACTGTGATGGTCAGTCCATAATTCAAACTTAAAACAGTTACATTATTAATGATGCACTGCAGATTATTGTCAACTTGATCCTGGTTAGTGCAATTGACTGCAGGTTCTTGTCAACTTGATTCTGGTTAGTGCCATTGACCCCGGAATCATTCCTAGAAGTGAACAGTCAATATCTCTTGAAGACATCGGTACCAGTAAAGGGACTAGGAGGAAGAAGGTAACTGTTAATGGGGTGCAAATGAAACTAAAATATTGTCGGATTTGTAGGATTTTTAGGCCACCAAGGAGTTGCCATTGCGCCATATGTGACAATTGCGTTGAAAAATATGATCACCATTGTCCATGGGTTGGTCAGTGTATTGGACTGGTATGTAACAACCAAACTGCTTCAAGTACATTACACACATATCTTTATAGCCCCATGGGCAGCATGTGTTTGCCTGAGATTAAGTTTTTATGGCTGTTTATGCAGAGAAACTATGGCTTCTATTGGACATTTTTAATAACAGCACTAGTCTTCTTTATCTACATATTTGCTTTCTCTTGCTGGAGGATCCACCAAGGAATGTCGGAAACTGGTACTGGGTTGTTTGGAATGCTAAGGAACTGCCCTGAAACATTGGCACTGACAGTGTTTAGCTTTGCTGCCATTTGGTTCCTAGGTGGCCTTTCTATTTTCCATTCCTATTTAATTGCAACAAATCAGGTAAGTCTAATCTAATCTATAGAAATTTATTATTTGGGGGAAATACTCTTAAGATGAGAAGATCATTTACACTAGTTAAAGGGCCATATAAAGAATGCATATGCATATATATCCCACTTTAGTTCAGATTACTTGCTTGCAGGTGTTGTCATTATTGATGTTAACTGATTCTTTTCTTTCCTTTAATGCTTGTGTATTTGATGCAGACGGCTTATGAGAATTTTCGGTACCGCTACGAGGGCTCTTCAAATCCATATGACAAAGGAATAATAAGTAACATTAAAGAGGTGTTATTTGCACCTTTACCACCTTCTGGAGTTGATTTCAGGGCTGAAGTGATTCCAAGGTAGAGCATGGATGATGAGATGCCAGTCTGAGGTGAACTATTTGTAAATGAAGTAGCTGATGCAAATTGAGAAAAGTGTATTATGCTATTTTAAGACAAGAATCCTAAGAATCTTCGCTCTTTCAACTATATGTATGTATTTATGCATGTATGTATGTATGTATTCACCCTTATTTTCCTAAAGAAAATTACATGCTTGGATGGGGATTACCTTTTTTCAAGTGAAACCTGAAAACTTGTTTTAGACTTACATATATAGCAGCATGTTATATTGACAGTAAGACCTTTTAATTTACTAGGGCATTTAATTACCAGTTAGGTCTGTCCATACTCAACATGTAAATTCAAGAAAAAGATTTTAATGTGCATGTGTTAGATGTGGCATCTTAGTCCCTATTACAGCTAACATGGCTTCACATGCCAAAAGCTGAAACCCTGAACAATTTATATGAAAGCTATCACCAATCTGACTGAAGATGAAATCCTTTTCAGAGCCATTATGATGTCTTGATACTTCCATTCCTCAATTGCTTCGAAATTTACATTGCAAAGAAAAAAGGAGCCAGTCATTGGGGTACGTTCATAACTTTGATCCATGTCCAAATCGAGTGGATGGACTTCACTCTGAAGCGGATGGAGCTGGTTCCTTGGTTAACAAAATGGCAGAGAGACCACATGATGAATGGGGTCATGTAGACAAAGCATGGTGGGTGGATGGAGATGGCTGCTTGAGATGGGCACCAATGTTGGCATTTATGGAGGTTCGGTATGTGGAACCACACCATCTTACATAATGACTTCCCATGGGTCTACCTGATAATTTTGAATGAAAAATGAATCTAGATAGAAAGTTTTCGGCTTCCTTTATTATATCTGGAAGGAAATTAAACTGCATGGGCTTGTAGCAGATTAGGAAGAACAAGAACTAAGAAAGTGGGAAACAATGGAAGCCAGAGGCAATTCATAGACACATCACCATTTTTCAATTGTTTCCTACAATTTGAATACACTTGGTAATGGTACATTGAGTATGTGAAGCCCATGTCTGACAACATCAAGGGTCAAATCCATGAATCAGCTTATAATACATCAATTCATCCCTTATTCTCAACCACTAGAACACTCTTGGGGTCCATTACCAGCAACTGAGATTTTTTATTGATTGTATGATGTTGGAGCAAAAATTTTAAGAGTTTGTGAAATGAAGGGTTTGGTTGAGACAATTATGGTCCAATTTTCATTTCCAAATCTATCTACAGTGCATTCATACCCTCTTTGATGATAGTACCACTTCAACCCTGTCCCCAAACACTGCCTACATCTGAAGTGCAAGTATTTCTACAAATAGATTTGAATTATATATTTAGATTAATACCTACTTTAGTTTTTTATCTTATACTCATTTCAAGAAAAAATAGATAATTTTTGTGGGAGGCATTAAAGGGGAAATATATTTAAAGCAACTTGGAAAACTTGAAATTATTCCATCTTACTAAGAAGTTTTTTGTGACTTGATCTTATATTTTCACATGTCTTTATTTATTGTAAATATTTTTAATTAAAAAAATTCAAATAAATCTTTTAGTCTTCTATTACCTTCAATCAAGTCATCATAATTTTATTTGAATCAAATAGGTTTTTATAAATAATAGTTAATTAATTAATTATTAACGTTGATATAAAAAGTAAAAATATCAAACAATCTTATCATTGTGTCATATCAATATGTTACATCGTTATCTATTTTGACATGTCGACATATTACATCAACATTACATGACTTAAAATGACATATAATAATTAATTTAGTTCAAAATAAAACTATAAAAGCATGTTCATTTTTTTTTAATAATTCCTTTTTCTTTATAAAATTTAGTAATACTTTTCAATTAACAAGAATATATTAAATGAAGGGTTAATTACTTGGTAACTAGAAGCTTTTTCATAAGCTGATGAATTTTCTAGCAAATTGGATAGGTGCATAACAAGTCATCTTTACTTTTTCTTTTGTTTTTTTTTTTTCTTTGGGGCACATGCTCATCTTTAATCTTTATGTTAATGTTAATCTTTTTTTATTCACTTATGACGATGGAACTATGACTTTACCACTTTATACATAGATTTGCTTGTCGCCATAGGAACCCTCTCTTCTGTCCTTTCTTTTTGGTGTTACAAACTCAACCTCTGATTTCTTCTAAGGAAAAACAATCTCTGGACTCTGATTTTCTTCCTTTGAGAAAAAGTACAATGTTATTAAAGCAATGAGCAATAATGATCTTATCATGATCAGGACCATTTGATGAAGTATCTTAACTCATAATGCTAAAGAAAAAAAAAACGAACAGTCATTATTAACACAAGGACTGCTGGCTGGTCCTGGATTCATCAAAACGTATTTGCAAACTGCTTTTAATGCCATAAAATCAAGTTGGACAGTTTCTTGTTGGATTGGATGTGAATCTGTGGGAAGAGAAAGCCAAGTAGCCAAGTGAGAAATGGCATGAATGGCTTTCCCCTTTTTTTGGGGGGGTGTAGACAGAGCAGCTGCACCAACTAACAGGGACATGTCTCGTGTACTGGCAGCTTTGGGGGGGGTGTGGAGGGGGGCTTGCTTAAGCAGTGAAACAAGTAGTGTTGTAAAGCGACAGGGACTCCGATTGCAAGCAAAGCACCTAACAAACAGTCCCTTTTTCCATGTTTTCTTCCTGATCCCAAACTGTGACTTGAAACTCTTGTAGAATGGCGTCCATCAACTCTCTTGCATAATGAGTTTGAGACCTAATTACCTAACATTGAATTTCCTTATGAATCACCCCACCCTTCTGACCCAATGGCACAACATTCTAGTCAATCCTTACTTTACAAAATTGTATTGTTTACCATTATTTTTATCTCTTTATTTCAATGCAAATTATTTATCACATTCCTTAATTTTAATATAATTATCACCGAAATGATGGTAAAAATTTTTTTAAAAAAAAATCAATTCAATCAAAAATATAAAAGCTTTGTCTTAGAAGTTGATGCTTATTTTCTATTTATTTCATTATTTTTTATCTTTTCATTTTTGAACAGATTGTTTTCCCGAACTAAATAATAATACCCAATTCAGCTTAGGGCATACACATCCTAGACGTGGTGATACTTGTGAAAATAATTGCAACACCACATTCTATCATAGGCTATGACAGCTTGGCTAAATTTTTTGTTTATTCTTGGTCTAAGAATTGACATTCTTTTTTTTTTTTTTTTGGCTTGGATTTGTTTAGATCCTACTACTTGTCATTGGTGTCAAATTCCAAGTTTAATTTAGTTAATTCTAGTCTAGTGATTAAGAAGCATGACTTAGTATTGTTTGCATGTGCCCCAAAAATATATAGATTATATATATATATATATATGGCTTTTGTTAGATTTTATTTTTCTTAATTAATTTCCATAATTAGTGAAATTGGAAACCCATCATTGTCAAATGTGAACAAAACATCATCAATGAAACCAAATATTTAAAGCACAATTCAATCTATCAATAATAGGCTTAGTAAGGCATGCACATGTCTGCATAAACATGCATGTGCATAAATATTAAAATTCATTAATTATGTAAGCAATTATTAATATAGTTGAATGCACACATAATAAAAGTGTGTTGTTGTCTGTCCAATAAATAAAAAATAAGTTGAAATCATGGATTTAAATGTATATATTTTTGTTTTTGTTTTTTTTTTTTTTGCCTTTCTTTTCATTGTTCCTCTTTTAATTACACAACTTTTCTTTCTTTTATTTCTACTAAAATCCTATATACAGACATAGTTAAGTAAAAATAAAACTATAAATCATTTCTAAAAATACACTATTTTATATTTATTAAAAGATTTTATTGTGATGGGAAAATATTAGAAAATTATGTCCAATATTAGAGAGAGAAGTAGTAGCAGGAGGTGGTATGGATTTAGTAAAATGACAAACTTTTGAACAAGTATGGTTTTGGTAAAATGATAAAGTTTTGAATCAGTTCCCAAAGCATGCAAGAAAACTCAAATCCTAACAACTTTTAGCTAAGTGGTTGGACTATATTCATCCCAAAAAACAAAAATTGGTTAACATAATAATTATTATAAATTGGAATATTCTTGCAAATAATTAACGATTCGAATTTAAGTATAACTGTATCAGTAGTTTTTCGAGTCATTTAGACTCAAAAATACTTAAACTCAAGTTGTTAATAATAATTGACTTTAATCATTATATAAATTGTAACAATTACATTCATGTTTGATATGATACACATCACAACTTGATATCAGTAGTAACAACTCGAATCTAAACATCACTATGCAACAACTTTTTCAACCTAAAATATATGATCTATTTTAAAATTTAAATTATTAATAATAATTTATTTAAATTTTTATATAAATTTTAATAATTATATTTACATTCGATTTGAGAAGTATTATTATAATATTCACTAAACATATACTATTTTTTTCCTTGCAAAGGTAATTCCAAAAGTGGTCAAAGCACTTAAATTATGAACATTAACATGGATTAAAACATACATCCTAATAGCATATAAACTTGGTACAAAGAAAAAAAAAGTTTATTTCGAAATTCACAACAAAACTGGATCCAATCTATATTGAGCTAAAATCAATACTTCCATTTGTCGGAATGTAATTAATTTTATTTGTATGGACCGTCTAATGTCATGAATTTCGAAGAGTATAATCCTAAGTATTATTTCCAAAAGTGCTAATTTAAAATCTAAACGTAACATTGTAACTACCATTTTCCAATAGAAGATTATGAAATTTTGAAATAATATTTTATTTATCACTTTATTTATCCCCCTCTCCCGTTTATGTCAAAATTGCCCTTGAAGAATCCTCTTTCCTCAAACAAAAGGGTATGTCCCCATCTTTTACGGGCACCACCCTCCAAGAGGGAAATGTTCCCTTTTTTCAAGTGGGTGAAAGGAACCTCATCAAAGTTGAGATAGTGTTAACCGCATCATGACACGTGTCAAATTCTTCATTCCATGGGACCTCAAAGGCCCCGCGCCCCCACCAATTCTCCTCTTTTGCAGCATCCACGTGACTCAAATTGCATGTTGCACATGATTAATAGATCTGGTGAAGCGCTCTGTCCAATCGTGTTTCGCCACGTCTCGAGCTGTCACCTCTTCTCACGTGTACTTGACTGTCTTTTACGATTATCCCGTCCTCACTCTTGCGTGCCGCCTATATGCCTCGGCAGTAATTAGCTTGCTTATAGGTTAATCTCATATTAAGGGATATCTTCATTTAAAAAAATTATAATAATTTTTAAATTTAGTGAAATAATACATTAAACCCATCAATTCGATCTTAAATTTACTTAATGTCAAACAGTAATTAAGATCATATTGCTCTTTCATCGCAACAATTCAATGAACTTTATCATTAAATTTATGTATTATAAATAATGTTTTTTGTCTTATAAATTTTATCATTTTAATTTTAATATTCAAATTCAAAAAATTCAAATTTTATCTTTAAATATATTTTCTCAAAACAGAAAAACAATAAGTATCTACATTGATAATAAATAATTGTGATGAAGTTTGAACTTTTCATGCCCTTTTATTTAGCCCTGAATCACATTCATATATAATCATCAACTATAAAACAAAACATAATCTGTTTTGAGATCTAAAAAGATTATAGCTTTACGTGCAATGTTGGAGTCATGTAATTTTTAAAAATAATGTTATCATAGAGAAGAATATTGCTGCCTTAAACTATGATCATGTGAGAGCAAATGCTTATTATTGGCAATTATACTTGTAAAATTCAGTGCATGAATTAATTACCCTAATGTTTAAAACTAAATTAAATTAGCAATGTGTTTAATTAAATTGTAAGTATAATTGAGTTAAAAAAGTACTAAAAAAATATGAATAGTCTTTTGTAAATATCTCACAATGGTTATCTTAAATCTTATATTTTAATGTAAAAAGAATAAAAGCTAAGATAAAAAAAAAGGTTTTAGATTTTGTTTAAAAAAAGGGTTTTCAGACAAGTATTTAATTTTAAATTAATTAACAATAAATAATGATATCATATATATACATATATATGTTTAAAATATCTTAAATTTAACATATATAGGATTTATTTTATAATCATTTCAATACCCATTACTGTATAGAGATTACAGATTTATAATATAATATAAATTAATAAAAAAAACTAAAAAATAAAAATAACATCTGCTCTATTATTTTGTTAAATTTTTAAGACAGATATATAATTTAAAACCATCTTAAAATTTATTATATTCAAATAGGCAACCTCCAAATATGAGGATACAACCTCACATGTCACATCTAGGTAAGTGGGGTTTACATAAACACTTATTTACTGACTCTAAATTACCGTGACAATTTATTGAGGATTCAGGCTTTGGTTTCTCAAGTTCAGTTTTGCCCTTAGCGAGGATAAAATATATACTTTTAATTTTGCATAAATTTTTGTAATTATGTGCAAAAACCCAAAATTTTTATAAGTGAAATCTCATTATATTATTTTTTTGTCAATTAATTACAAATAAATTCATCAATCCTATTTACATATATGGACCTAATTATAAATTATGGATTCCACTTATGAACATAAGCATTAATGGTGAGTAGAGAGTAAGTTCCCATAATTTTATTTCTTTCCTTATAATATGAAAATACAAAAATGGAATAAGGGCATAAATGTCAGAGCAAGGGGATGACTTTTTAGGCAAGTCATCAAAGATGGTTTCAAAATTAGATTGAAAATAGTAAATAATATAATAATATTAATGTGCACTAGTATTAAATAAATAAATAAATAAATATTCCTTAAAAAATAAATTAAATCAAAGGAAAGGATGGTTTGGTAAATTTGGTATATAAGCAGAGAAAAGCGGTTAGTGGGTCGTCTCTTCACTTCTGTTCAACGTCCCTTGCCTGCAAGTTGAGACTTTGAGAGAGAATCCATAGAGGGTAGAAACCAAGCAAACCAACAAAAAAAAGGGAAAGAAAGGAACAAAATAGCAAGCTCCCCCAAGACAAAAACAGGGCAAAAACAGAGCACTCTGTTTCTGTTTCTGTTTCATTCACCTCTTCTTCTTCTTCTTCTTCTTCTTCTTATTGGGGAGTGATTTTCTGCAAGTGGGTCATTGTGATTTGGCTTAAGCTTCCTTTTTTACATATGGGTTTTCTCTCTTGTAAATAATAGCTAGTTGGGAGAAATACAAGGGAATTGAGATTGAAAGTTTTGGAAAAAAATGTCTTTTAAAAGCAAAGGAGAGCTGTCCACTAAAAGTTTTGTATCAAAGAAATGGACTTTTCTTCTTTGCTTGGGCTGTTTCTGTGCTGGAATGCTCTTCACCAATAGGTAATCCGTTTTGTTATTCTTCTTCTTCTTCCTTTTCAGTTTCTATGAATTCCCAAAGCTTAAATGTTTTGGCTTTTCATTTCTTCAAACCAAAATTTTGCTTGTTTTTAATGTTGTTTTAAGATCTATATTTGGCTATCTTTTGCTTTATTTCAATGGTGAAACTATCTTAGTTTGTTTTGGTAAGTATTGTTAATCAAGCTTGTGATTATTTTTGAGTTTCATATATTTTTTGTAAGGGATAATTAGTGGGTCTCCCTTATTTCCTCTGCCTATCAAGGCAAAATGGATCTAACTTTTTTTTAATACATAAGCAAACAAACACTTTGGTCTGATGTGATATTAAATTTTGAGGTTTC
>NW_018397266.1:850092-870479 GCF_002168275.2 Theobroma umbraticum
ATTTTCTTTTGGTGAAGGAGGTTTGAAAGTGATAAGTCAATCTTTTTATTGATACAAATGTTCAGCTTTTGCGGGTTCCTATTTTTATATATAAATTTGAAAAAAAAATTGTAGTCTTGTTATTCATTGGCCAATGAAATCTGCATCCATAATTAGCATTCAAGCCATTTTCAACATTTCTTGGCAGGAAGAACTCTGACACATGCTATACATAGCTGTAATATTGGTTTAACATCTGGCAGTTGTAACTGGGACATTTTTAATGAGATTGTAGAGCCATATAAGCCTCTTAAATGTTTTAATTTTTAATGCTTCTATCTAATTGTGCGGCTTTTATTGTTGTTTTCTTTTTTTTTTTTCTCATGAAAGTTACATCTTTGAAGATCATTGTATTGTACTGAAGATTTGAATGGTTCCAATGAGAACCTTGACTTACTGAAAATTTTGACCGCTTTTCTGCTTTTTCTGGGCACATTTATAAGTTTTAATTTTGCTGGTTTATATTTTGGATTACAGTTAAAAATTTGTTTTGAATTGTTATGAAATAGTTGACTTGTGGGTATTGTTGAGGTAAATATATGATGGCTTTTTAATGGGTGAAATTGGTGACAGGATGGGGCCTGTTCCTAAATCTAAAGGTATCATGCGGACAACTGCAGTAGAAGCTGAAAAACTAAAACTAATTTCAGAGGGTTGTAGTCTAAAAGCTGTGAGTATCTTAATTACATCATATAAACCTTTTTTGTTAATCAGCTGAAATTTTGCAGTTTTTAAGCTGATTGGGTTCCCTTATTTGCATCAGAAAGAAGAAAAGCATGTATCTAAGGACATCATTGGGGAGGTTTTTAAGACTCACCATGCTATACAGTAAGTGCTGTTTTTGCTTATTTATGCTTGATTTGATTTAATCTAAAGTAGCCTGATCAACAAACTTATCATCTTGTTGTCAATGTAGAACGTTGGATAAGACTATTTCAAACTTAGAGATGGAATTAGCTGCTGCAAGGGCAGCACAAGAATCTCTACTCAGTGGTTCTCCATTATCCACAGATGCAAATAGAGCTGATACACCTAGGAAGAGAAGGTATCTGATGGTTATAGGAATTAATACTGCTTTTAGCAGCAGGAAAAGAAGAGACTCAGTTCGTGCTACATGGATGCCACAAGGTTGTTGGATTGATTCTTTATGCCCCTTCCTTTCCTTATTTCATTCCCCTAAAATACACTAGCCCTTTCCTAAAGTTCTTATGCCATTTTGATTATTGAATTAAATCTTTTTTTTTCCCTTTTCCTTCTTAAAACTAATGGAAAATAGGTGAAAAGAGGAAGAAATTGGAGGATGAAAAAGGCATTATTGTTCGCTTTGTTATTGGTCATAGGTGAGGCTTTTATTCTCATTTTATAGCATTGTTTTATAAATGAACAATATCATTTCCTTTAGCATGTTTTTCTTACATTGTCATGCTAATTCCCTGATCCTCCTCTCAAGTAAGCCATTGGGAATTTTCAGCCCTTCTATTGGGAAGAATTACATTTTCTGGTTGTTGTTAGGTTATTATCTCAATTTCATTTATTATTGCCTTTAAATCTTTATGGGCTACTAGCGGATGTAGCATGGGAGGATTTCTCATGGAAATCCTAAACCGTTGCATGCTAAGCCTTTCAAGGCTACTTTGATTTTGGGTTGCATTTGGATTTCTCAGGGAAATGGAGGACAAGTCCTATTTATTATTAATGACATCCAAAGATGGCATGTTAACTTTTGCATGCATAAGATAAAATTTACCACTAATTGAATGTTGATGTTCAATTGAAAGATGGCAATGATTTTTCTTCTTTTGTTTACCATTCTGCATCATAAAAAATACTGCCTGCAATGGATAGAAACTTTAATTTGTGCTATAAGCAATTAAATTTACTTGTTTAGATTCTTGTTTTGAAGTTTTTTAAGTTTGTTTCTGAGATCTTATATATAATGCACAGCAGTGCCTATGTAAGGGTGGAAATTGAGAGCAATAATCATCCTAAATTATGGATTTAAAAATTTAATGTATAATTTTATTAAATCAATTTTTTTTTTCTTGTCCAGTGCCACAACAGGTGGTATTTTAGACCGAGCAATTGAAGCAGAGGACAGGAAGCATGGAGACTTCCTGAGACTGGTATGCTGCTTTATCCACTGTTAATCTTTTCTGTATATGCCATTCTGCTATAATTATGCTTGCTTTTCTGAGAACATTACATTATTATTTACTCTGAAAAATAAATAAATGAATGAACCTGAGTAATGTGTTGTTTACATGTGAGCAGGACCATGTTGAAGGGTACCTTGAATTGTCTGCAAAGACTAAGATATATTTTGCTACTGCAGTTGCTTTATGGGATGCAGATTTTTATGTCAAAGTTGATGATGATGTCCATGTAAATATAGGTAAGTTTAGCAATTTGTTTACTAGGAGTAAAGTTCTCGATCCCACAACAAAAAAGGATTAGTTTTTCTTATAATTATTCCTTACCTAAAGATCCAAAAATTTATCCTCTTGTATAGCCTTTATGGTTGGGTTTGATGATCAATGTTTATCTTACATATTTCCTTCCTCTGACTGTGAGAATTATGATTCTTGTGCAGTTAAAAGTAATTTAATGTTCTTTTAAATAATTTTATTAATTCTTTGTCATTTTAAGTCCTGATCTCCTGTTAATTCTCTGCAGCAACACTTGGAGAAACTCTAGTTAGACACCGAAAGAAACCTCGGATCTATATTGGGTGCATGAAATCTGGTCCCGTCCTCTCTCAAAAGTGAGGCAGAGTATCTACATATTTGTCTTTTTATCTTGCAAAAGATTTTTGAGAAAGTAGTACCAGTTTTCTTAATTGTTATGTTATGGACCAGGGGAGTGAGATACCATGAACCTGAACACTGGAAATTTGGCGAGGCAGGAAACAAATATTTTCGGCATGCTACTGGACAGTTGTATGCCATTTCGAAAGATTTGGCCACATATATATCAATAAATCAGTAAGATTGAACATCTGTCTTTGTTTGAAATTTAACATGAAGTTTATGTGTGTGAGTCTGAGGGCCTGTTGTACTTATGATGATTATATACATGTATGATAATGTTAGGCACGTTCTACACAAGTATGCTAACGAGGATGTTTCACTGGGATCTTGGTTTATTGGACTTGATGCGGAGCATATTGATGATCGGAGACTATGTTGTGGCACGCCACCTGGTAAAGTCTTAAATGCTCCAAAATATTTTAGAAATATGATAGTAGTAGATTGAAAGAGAGAAGTTGTTTGCATAGAAGAGGATGATGTAAAATCTAAAACAATATTTAATGTTGGTGAGAATACTGGTTAACTGTTCACATGTCATAGACAAGCTGGCTGTGAGTCATTGTCGTATCATTTATAAAATCTGTTGAAATCTACTAAACACCTAAAACCTGAAATGCCTAATGGTTGTATATATACAATGTTATCTTTTTACCTTTCTTTTTCATTCTGAACTATCATGGAAGGTAATCCGAATTGTCATTTTGTATCCAAAATATATCAGGCATGCTATTGATGTGAATTGCTCAACCAAAATAGGATTTATACGTCAAGCCTTCTGATGAGACCCCTTAAGCATTGTATGATTCACTGAAATCGTACTTCTTTTTGAGAGGAAGCACATTTCTGGTGATGGCATTCATCATTTGTAGAAGTAAACTACACTAGACATAAATGTTTGTGGTTTGCTTGCATTTATCCATTTTTCTCATAACATATATTTTTAGTAACTTTTTTAAAGGACATAGAGTGCTAAGTGTTTCCAGTTCATGTAACATACACTGAAATAAAATTGTTATACGGTATGCATTCTTGAGATGGGGCTCCAACAAATATATACCATTACTCTTTCAAATGTCATTTGAGCTAAAAGCAAGAAAAGCTCACTGCATTTCCGTTTTTGCCTGATAGAAACTATGAAATGGTCTAACAACTGGATTTGGAATGCAGATTGTGAATGGAAGGCTCAAGCTGGCAATATCTGTATTGCTTCCTTTGATTGGAGCTGCAGTGGAATTTGCAGGTCTGCTGATAGGATTAAAGAAGTTCATCGGCGGTGTGGGGAAGGTGAGAATGCTTTGTGGAGTGCTACTTTCTAATAGGCAGCTTTATGTTCTTCCTCACTCAGGAGGATAAGCTAGGTTTATGAGCAGACGTCCAAATCTTTTGCCATAGTTTAATGAGTATAGATATGTCATATCACAGAGGGAGAGAGAGAGAGTGTTGAAATGGTGGCCTTTACAATAGAAGGGAAGTGTGACTATAGCAGCCCGAAAAGGAAGTGGCTGTCACCACCCATCCATTCTTTCAGGCTTGAGGGCTAATTTGTAAGTTACAGTTCCATAAAAGCTTGTAACAAATACAAAATATAATATTTTGGTGCCATTTTCCCTCCATAGTCATCGATTTTGCAACTATGAGCAACATTCTCTTGTTCTGATTTCCTCCCAAGTTTCCTCTAACATGTTCCCCATCATGTTTTCCGTCCCAACTATGAAGAAATATTCTCCGTCCTTAATCATGTTTCTCATCTTTGCTAATCTGTACCATGTTTGAGTATCAAACATGTCACTTAGTAAGTTATTGAATTTGAATTGGTGTTACCCTTTAAAGATTTGCTTAACAAAAAGTTGCGAATGAAACAAGATTTTATAAGAGAATGAATCTTTCTTATATGATTGACGTGGGGAACCGATCATGTAACCATGTCTTGCAAGAGGAACTGAGCAAGCGGTATCAGTGAGCTGAAGCTCCTATGAACCTTGTGCCCTCTTCCCCAGTACTCCAAGCAGATTCCTTCTGTTGGGATGGCTTTAAGCTGATATTGACTCAAACATTTGGTTCCCTAAAGTTGATTTGGACTATAAACTCATTAAAACGTCTGATTTTCAAAATTCCAATTAAGATTTGACCAAACTTTACTTGGACTACAATGGAAATACCCTGAGAATCCAAAACTATAAGATTTTTTAGTAAATTCAGTGGCTTTTCATCCTATGTTCCCAGATACAAATTTTCAGAATTCAATTCACAAAATGCCTAACTAGTCACTAGTAAATCTTTGCAAATCCAGGAGCAAAATGCCCCTAAAAGTATAAAGGTTAGAAAGCTGACAAAGGTACTACGAATTACCCTGGAAGACAAAAGTCCAAACATTCTTTTACTCTTGTGTAAATTTCCTTTGTAATAGTTTCCAAGATGACTGGTGGTAGTGAGTGGAACTGCTTCAGGAAACACCGCCCTCAAAGAGAACTTGGTGTGGTTATAAACTGCTTGAATTGATAGCCGCCTGTAAGCTGTAAAACCCACAAAAAACAATTATGTGAAAGACAATAAAAGGAATCATCAATGCCCGAAATTTCACTTTCCATAGCTAAACAGTAACAAACCACAAAAAAAAATTGCAAGCCTCAAGCAGTTTATTCAACCTGTTCAGCTCTCTAAGAGCCAAACTTTGGCCAACATTAATTTATTGTAAGCCAATATGATCATGAAAAATGCAGAAAATAGTGGAAAATTAAGGATGACAATTGCTTTTAGTGCTTTCAATACCATGACATGGGCAGGGAAATACAATGAAACAGGGGATGAAATCATGAAAATGAACATGAAACTACCTCATGGATTCCATGAATAGACAGAGAAATGCAATATTGTAAGGAATTAAAGAGTTAAGAGTTAGGTTCGAATCTGTTTGTCGAATTAAGAACAGTGGCACGTGATATTGGCACGGCTCAATCAAAAAACAGTCTCAATTCTCATTTGAGAACTGTGCTTTCTCATTGAACCGGGCCAATATCCCGTTAAATCTGATCCCTATTTTATGTTAGATTTCAGTACCCCAAGTGCTGCCACCTTCTGCACCAGCATCTGCTAGAGAGGAAGAACCAAGAAAAACCAACAAGAATTCATGGAAGAGGAAAACGAGGAGACACCTTCAAACTCCAAAATGGTACTACTATTACTATATCTTTGAATAAAAAAAAATGAAGAAAGGGCATGCAAGTTTTGTATTGGAGAGACTGACAGATACGTTCAATGCTGGAAAGGAGACCGAGGGAGAGGAGGGGGGGCAATGCGGATGTATGAGAAAGAGGGAGAGAGAGAGAGAGAGAGAGAGAGAGAGAGAGAGAGAGACCCCAAAATCCTTTTATTAACAAGTTATCTCCTCAACAGCATTGAATTGAAGAAGTTGCATTCAAGTTCTCCAACCACTCAGCGACAAACGCGGTTGGAGGGCATTAATAGGAGACGGTACAAGAATCATGAAAAAGCTCACGGAGACAACTGGAGCTTTGAATGTAGCATAGTAACATTAAAAGAAGAGGACGGGGATGTTGGTTCCGTTCAATCGGGCATTTATGGATCAAAACCGCAACAACAACAACAGCCCTTTGGGATCTTTCCCAACACCCTATAGCAATTACCCTTCTTTAAGGCCACCTCCTAGGTTCAGTTTGCTCTTTGCCATCTTTTTGCAACCAATGCATTTATCTTGTCCATTTTGAGATACTGTCCCGATGCTTTAAAATATCATGAAATATTCAAAGAAAAAGAGTCATGATCATCTATTGTAGGCATCAGTTTTAATAACAACACTAAAACATGTTGTAGTTGGCATAAATCGAAAGGAAATCAAAGCAATTCATACTTGATACCTTTCTTTCATAACTTCAAAAATAAGGACAATCTAAGCCTAACTTATCAGGAAACTTTAAGAACAAAAAATGGGAAAACCAGAAAACCTAAGAATCCCCATATCTATGCCAGCATAGCAGCATAATGGCACATCTCCACAAGTATGTAAAATCTTGACTTCTGCTCCTTTGCCATAGCCAGACTCCTCTTTTTGTAGCCAGAAACCTCCTTCAAGCTCCTCCGAGACATGCTTGCCTTGTTGCCTCTTGTTTATGTCTTACGGTCCAAGGTTTAGGCCTTCAGACAACTACACAGCAAAGAACCTAGAGATTGAAATAATTAAAGAGTGGTCCAAACTACCTTCGAAGGTGTTCAAGGGCCAAATCAGGGAGTGTAGGAGAGAAATACAAGAAAATATGGAACCTTACAAGAATGGGTTGGGTCCAAAAAATGATGATATGTCACACTTAGAGAAGTGACTGAACCTTAACAAACGCACCACTTGGGCGGGGCTCATGACCATGGAGGTTTCTGGAGACTGCTCCTCTTGTGTGCCTAGACGTTACCAAACTCACCATGTACGTCTGGCTACTCAGAGCCTCGACACTACACGTGGTGTATTTTGACTGGTCTTTCACTTGCGTCAGGGGAGTGAGTGGTCACCTTTTCGATTGGTTTTTTTTTTTTTACCTTGTTCAAGTTAAGACTACAAATCCTAAACTATTAAAGAATATCCTTAGGAACATTTTGTTTCTCCTTTTGGGTACACCTATTCCAACTTTGTTACTTAAAAAGAGTGTAACAATTTGGCACACAAACTACTAGCAAGCACTAAGCACAAATAAATAGACAGAAGAGATGATTAAGATATGAAAATTTTAAGTTTTAAACGTATCAAACTTACTTAATATATTTAATATTTATTTAATTAATTATGTTATTATGTATCTGCATAATATATAACTCGTTTATTATTCGTTTAATTAATCATATAAATATGTCTACTTGACGCATTTATGACCCAATTATGATTTGTTTAAATCTTCATATAAATACTTTATTTCATTATAATTGATAATGATGGTGATAAATTTTAAGATAAAATCTAAACCTCTTTAAGTTTTAATTAAAATTTTATGTAAGTCTATTAATTTTCAAAATAAATAATAAAATTCAAAAATGTAAATACTGTTAATAGAAAATATGAAATGACTAAAATATTTTTTTTCTTTCTCTTTTTTTTTCCTCTCAAATAATGTAGCTGGTTGGTGCGCCTCCATTCATCGACCGACCACCCCATGTGCTTACCAAGGAAGAGGAGCATCGATCAAGTGCTCTCCTCCTTCGCCTACATTTTTTTTTAAAAAAAAATATTAGATAATAGTAAATTTTAAAATTAATAAAGAGTAAATTTTTTTTTTCAATATTATCATGTTATCAAATTAATGGAAACATTAACAATTAACTAATGGTTGAAAAAATATTTTTTTGGAACGGATTGTTTATTTCAAAAATTAATAAACCCACTTGAAATTTTGATTAAAATTTAGAGAGGTTTAAGTATTTTATCTTAAATTTTATTATACATGATGGATATTATTGTTTTATTATAATTAGTTTTATGATTATTAGTTTTAAATTTAAATAATAAAATTATATTTCATTTGTAATTGTATTTCATTTTAATTTAATTATGTCAATTGTGTCTAAAATTTCAATAGTGCTAATCAAATTATAAATTGTGCCGTGTTATATAAATTTTAATTAAATATGTTTAATAAATGTATTTATAGTCGTATTTAAGATCTTGATATGTCTAATTAATTGCATCGTATTTATATTTATTTATATAACTGTTAATATTTTATATTTATATGTCACGGTTAAAACACACGAACACAAATTATCAAATCTACAAAAGGATGAATGACTTATATAAAAACAAATTCCATATACCCAATGAGAGATGATTTTTCATTAAAAGTTTTCTTTTATATATTTCTATTAAATGTGTCAAATTAGTAGTGAATTATTAGTAATTAAGAAAATTTATCGTTTGAGATGTGATCATTTCAATCAATTGATTTCACCGCATAATTAAACTCACATCAACTACGATTGAGTGTGAAAAATGTTAAGCAGCCGTAAGCCTAATAACCATTAAAATACGTGTATTATGTGAAGTTTTTATTAACAAAAGAAATTATCAGAGTAAAAAAAATCATAAAATAAAGATCTATTTAAGTACAACAAAAAGATAAATCAAGAACTTATTTGTATATTTTAACTGAACTTGAGCTTAACAGTACATCAAGTTGGCCCAAATATTTTAACTAAATATGTTTAATAAATATATCCTTTTTTATATTTAAAATTTTAAAATATTTAATTAATTATATTATATTCGTACTTATTCCACCACACTTTCACCTGGCTTGATTTTAGTAAATTTGGTTCAATTCTAGCATGGACCTGGATCACAAATGGGGTTTGGGATCGGGCTTTGGCAATGGCTGAGTCCACACGGGTTAATGGGAACAACTTCTTTAACAATACCAACAATTCTCCTTTAATTATTGCCACTTCTGGTTTTTTCTTTCCGTCGACCCCAATCTGCTCACTCTCTTTCCTTCGGTTTGCAACATTCCCCTCCTTCCTCTTCCCTTTCTTGATCTCTTCTTTATTTGTTTTTTAATTCTTATAAGAAATCTGAATTAATTTATCTTATGTTTATGTTATATTTGATAGTTTTAATTCCTTCCTTTTCTCTTTGGTTGCAGACTTTGTCGCTATGGCTAAGAGCTCCTTTAAGTTGGAACACCCCCTCGGTTCGTTTTCCTCCCTTAAATATTTCCATTTTTTTTATCTACCATCATGAGTTAAATTTCTTAATGATCTTTTATAGGCAATTGCTTTTGATCTTGAGAAACCCTAATTTTAATACTTTCCCAATTAATCCACTGCATCTCTTGAATTTTTCTTTCTTGTATCTGGGTCTTTTTTTTTTTTTTTGTAATTCTCAATGTTTTCTATTGCTATTGCTTTTACAGGAGAAGAAACAATTTTGAAAACCCAATTTAGAGGAAAAAAAAAAGAACAATTAATTGTTGGGGTTTGGAAAATGGGAGAATAATTTTGTTATCTTTGTAATGCTAAAACGTGTGTTGTTTTCCTGTGCCAGAAAGGAGGCAGGCTGAAGCTGCTCGTATTAGGGAGAAGTATCCGGACAGAATCCCGGTATGTAATGTTCTGTTGCTTTGTCTTTGAATGTAACATCTTTACGTTTTCTTTTTTCTTCAATGATAGAAAAGTTATATTGGCGTTTGATTGTTTGGTGTAGGTGATCGTTGAGAGGGCGGATAAGAGTGATGTGCCTGATATTGACAAGAAAAAGTCAGTTATTTTCTCTCTACTTGTTTTAGCAACTGTCAATGTTATTGATTTTTATTTGCTTATATATGTTTTATGCATTTGGATTTCATTGATATGTGTTACAGTTCAAGGTGTTTAAATTATGTAAATGATGGTGCCATTGAATATTAGTTGATTTATTCTTTGAAATGTAAATGTTAATTAAACTTAGAACAGTTAATTGATTTCTTCTTGTAGTTTTTGTTGCTGACGTTCTAAATTTGTAATCTTTTTGCTGTATGGTGGTTGTGATTTTGGTTCTTGAATGCTTTAGATCTTTGAGTTCTGGATTCCTGTGGATTCTAACTAATGTGGATTAAGATATCCTAGCTAAAGAAAGAGTTGTCAACCATTTTAGATGGGGTTTTTGAGGAATGAAAGATAGCATGTTGTTCAAAGTGTGTTACCTATACCCTTTGGAATTTTTGCCCAAATAATTGCTTTAGAATTATAACTTTCTCCAATGCTTGTCAGTTCAAGACTTCTTCTTTTGTACTAGGCAAGATAATGGCCTCCCCTGAATATTATGTCTCGGTAAATAATTTTGTTTCTTTATTAAGAAGAAAATATTGGGTGCATGAACTTGTGCTTTCAATGTGATTTCATGAATCTTTTCTTACACCTGTTTTTAAGTTTTCCTAGTCTAATTTTCACGAATTTATGACCTGAATGTTTGATAATGCCCTGACTAGATCAAGAAGTACTAAACTGTGCTGTTAGTTATGTCAGCCAGAGAAAATGAATTTGTTAATGATGTTTGTTAGTAATTCTAATGATCTATTTAATTTGTGTTACTATAGGAGTTGATATATTCTGTTTGTTATCATTTGACTGTTTCATGTTGTTGCAGAATAAAGCGCATTTTTTGATAAGATGGTTGTCTTTGTCCATGGAGTTTTAATATGATTATTGCTTTAATATTTCCCTGTTGGAACCTGATTCAAAAATTTTGAACATCGATTCTCCATTTGTTCCCCATATTACACTTCTTCTTGAAGCTGATTCTCCTTTCGTGATCAATGCAGATATCTGGTTCCTGCTGATCTAACAGTTGGCCAATTTGTCTATGTTGTCCGGAAGAGGATTAAGCTGAGTCCTGAGAAGGCTATTTTCATTTTTGTGAAGAACATTCTACCACCAACTGGTGAGATGAAACTTGTAGATTTCTTATTGCTCTTGTTTCATTTCCTGTGCTACCAGTTTCATTAAATGGTGTATTTTAAATATTGGTGCAGCTGCTATGATGTCTGCCATATACGAGGAAAACAAGGATGAAGATGGTTTCCTTTACATGACTTACAGTGGTGAGAACACGTTTGGAACTGGGATGATTGAGGCAATATGATCAACGGATATCCATGTGAATATGACTTGCGAAAAATAAAAATAGTTTAAGATGTAAATTCTTTGTTGCTCCCCTTGGTGGATATTGCCTACTAGTTCAATATTCGCTGGCAAATGGCCTCCTCTGACATTTTCTTTAAAAGTTGGTAACTAATTTATGTGAACTAAACAGCGTTTGCCTTGCTGTGTAGTGCTGAAGCTTTTTAGGAATTAGATATGGTTCCTTGACTATACCATTATATGTTGCTGCCTGTCATCCTATAAAGCTCTTTGAAGTCTGCCTCTCAGCTGTAAACCTGTTCTTTTCTCTCATTGGCTTAAAAGCTCAAAAAACCATTGAATTTGAAGCCACTTTGGTTAAAGAAAATGGTTTAGTACCATAAATAACCATTTGCATGAGTAGATTGGATAAAGCTTCACTTTCAACGTTGAAAGTGTAAATTTTAATCCTAAAATTTATGCTGTCGAAACTCTAATCAAATCTCACTTCTCCCGTGTCAGTCACGGCTGCAATCCCTTTCCTCAGCAGCTTAGGCGAAAGCGGGGATGGGAAGAGATGAGATGTCACAATATATGAATAGTTAAAAGGGGAGGACAGCAATGGAACTTTGGATGGCATAAATATTAAAAAATAATTTTTAAAAATAAGAGTTTTTTAAATTTTAATTATTTTTAGTCAAGTTAGATAAAATTATTTTTTATGAAATCTCTTCATATTTAAAACGTACGTTATGTTGTATGTTATGTTGAAAAATTATTATTGTTATATGTTACGTACAAAAATATGTAACACGTCATGTTAAATGAATATTATTATTATACGCTATGAACAAAAATATATTAAACAACATGATTAAAAGAGGCTATTACACGTTATATTGATAAAAAAAAAATTATTATTACACGTTATATACAAAATCATGTTATAAATCATGGTTAAAAAAAATTGTTACACGTCATGTCAAAAAAAAATATTATTATTACACGTTATGTATAAAAACATGTTACATTCAATGTTGAAAAAAAATACTGTTACACTACGTTGAAAAATTATTATTGTTACATGCTATGTTTAAAAAATTTTTATTACAGTTTAATACCTAAAATATTGTTACTTATGAACCAAAATGTTAAATCTTCGCAATTCTCTTCATTTTATTTTTTTTTTCACGATTTGACATCAATTAAAGTATTTCTAACATGTTTTAATTAGACTTATCAAAATGGACTTAGCCATTCGGCCAACTTAATTTTTTTATTAAAAATTGGATGGACTGAGTTTAAAATCTTATACCCATATTAAAGCAGTGGGTTGGGGCAAGCTAGCCTTATGCATTAGAAAAAAAAATAATTTTAGTTAATTTAATAATTTTATATATTTAATTATATAAAATTAAGAATTTAGTTATCAATGGTATTACTTATTTTATATATTTCAATGTTTTTACTCTTTACTTGTCAAATTAATAATTTTAGATTAGATTAAAACTCACTATTTCTTTTTCTTTATAACAATGAATATTAAATAAGAAATTGATAATGATTTAGATCTTAAAACATCATTACTGTCCAAACAAGATTTAAATGTTTTGCTTGAAGATGAGGATTAAGGAGGACATAAATGAGTCTTGAAGTTTCTATTTATTTGATTATATATTTATATTTATGAGATGATAGTTTGTGTTAAATATTAAAACTTTATTTATGTAATTTATTTACTTATTTATATTTAGTGTAATTTATTTATTTATAACATGTTTTTATTATTTGATTTATGAATTAAATCATAGAATAATTTTATTGATAGGAAGTTTATTTGGTAAAATTATAGAAATGATTTTTTTTTTAAAAAAAAGAAATAAGTTGGCCCAACTCAATCCGAGAGCTAGCAAGGGTTGGAGTTTTGATGATTCATGTAAAACATGGGCTAACTCGACCCAACCTATATTTTCTCAATCCACAAGAGTTTGGGCTTAACTGGGTTAGGCCAGCCTATATTGACACATTTAGTTTTAATAAATTAAAATATTTTTTTAATCTAAAATACTTGTTTCGATTAAAAATCAAAAAAATATTCTCTTTGAAATCATAAATTTATAAATTTCAAATATTTGAATTTATTTGTGTTTAGTCCTAAATTAATTCAGTTAAAAGCTATTTCAAATATTTGTAATCATATTTACCGTTTTAATTTTATTCAAAACATTTAAAAATTAAATTTTTTAAATAGCCATCTATCCAAACACATCAAAACCATCTTTTAACGTCTTGAAAGCATGAGAGAGAAAAATTAGAGGCATAACAGACAAATGCCGAAAAGAAAAATCAATAAATTTTAAAAAAACTGAATGGTGAGAAAAATCAAAAGCAAAGACGAATATAAAAAAAAATTATAATGAATAGTTTAATTTATTTGAAATGTTTTCAAAAGTATTTTTATCAACTCATACTTAACTTTGAATAAAAATAATTAAATTTATTTTAATGGTTATTTTTGAAATCGTTTGTCAAAAAGCATAGCTTACTTAATTAGGCTTAAGCAATAATTTGACACCTGTATGGGATTAACGATATAAATATAGGGAAGCCATAGATCCTTGAGCATGGAGCTCGAGACCCTTTCATGGACCTTGCATAGGAGTGTCGTATGGCTACTACAGTAGGTTTCTCGTACTAGCAATTGTTGTTTCCACTTGTGTGTGGCCATTCTTTAACCTCCATATCCATCATAATCCAAGAATCTTAAATCAACAAAGAAATACTTTCGTCTTGAAATTCTGCAAGTGTCATTCTTACGTTGAGATCACGTCACCTCGTCGTTTTACTACTCTTTCTCCTTCACAGTTAACAGTTTATATATATGTATATAAAATTTTATAAGTAATCCTCATAAAATTTAAACTTTTATAAAAAAAAAACATACTACGAGTGTATTCAAATATTTCACAATTTTGAAGTTGGTCTAAATGAATCATTATGTATTCTTAAAGCTTGATGTTTCCTAATTAATTTATATGATTTGCTAATTTGTTTTCTTTTCGTAACTAAGATTTAAGAAAATCATTAAAAGAAATATTATTATTGACAAGGTGCGTGTACAATTTTTTTTCATGAATTTTATGTTGTCAAAAGGCATAAGTTTTTTTAATCATTAATTTCTTTTATGAATTTTATCTCATTAAATGTATTTTTATCTCAAATCTACTGTAATGGCTAAAAATAGTTAAAATTATCTAGAGGTCTATTTTCAAAAATACTTTATTTTTTAAAATTAAAAAAAAATCTTCGAAAATTATATCCTACACCCTCCTACTTAAGCAAGTTCAGGTAATTATGTATTTATTGCTAGCGTTAAGTTTATTTTAAGTTCATTGATATAATAATACTGTTATTAAGAATAATGTTATTTGTTACCTAATTAGTTTCTATCCTTTATAGATAATTAATAATTTATTATACAAATTCAAGTTTGGATTCACCAATTCATGGATTGCTTAATTAATTTATTATAAATAAGATATATTTTACAAGTAAAAAGAAATTAATAGTCCAACTCTTAATTATCCAAATAACTCCTCTTTATCTCCAAAGAAGTAAGAAATAATTTATTTCTTCACATTTATTGGTTATTCACGAGCACAATTTTTCGAGAAACCTAGAAATAATATAATACGAGAGTGAAATAAAATTAACATGATATAAATTTTGATTTTGATAAAAATGATTATAATTAATTTTTAAAATTTATAATTGATGCATTTGCTTTGACACCATATAATTTTAATACACTGTCAGTTCACCACTTTGAAAAGAGAAGAAGAGAGCTAAAGCAGTATTATTAATATTTGTCTTGTGTGAATAAGTGGGTGTTGGACAAACAACACTTTCCTTTCCTTGCTAAGTTTGGGTTGCTGTTATGTTCAAACTTCTTTTGCAAATTTTCCAAGAAAGGAGACTTTGGAAAGTTGTTTTCAAGAAAATTGGAACTTGGTACGATTAGGCAATAATTTCAAGATTCCAACTTTGAATTTTTTCCAAATTTTTTTGATTTTTTGGCAAAGGTTCTTGCCAAGGAGAGGGTTTTGAATACCTTTGCACATGAAAAACGAGAGGGAGTTGAGAGAAAGTGAAAAAAAAAAATATTATTTTTTATCTGATTATATATTAAAACAATTTTATATTTATTTTCAAATTACTTTCTAATATTTTGTGATTGACTGACAACACATACGCTGTGAGTACGTCAATGTAAATCCAATAACTTGTCTAAATTCAAAGGACGATGAGGTCATGTCAGCTGCGGAGTCGGGCCTTACACCAGAGCTGGAGGGA
Source organism: Theobroma umbraticum (assembly GCF_002168275.2). NCBI lineage: Eukaryota > Viridiplantae > Streptophyta > Magnoliopsida > Malvales > Malvaceae > Theobroma > Theobroma umbraticum. Next base: position 865,881 of record NW_018397266.1, read on the forward strand.
AGGGCGTTGCTAGCAGGGGCTGTCCCTCTCAAAAAAATTTTAAATTTTTTTATTTATTTTATTCTTTTAAATTTTTTAGAATAATTTTTATTTAATAATTAATATAACTAAAAAATAATAAATTAATTTGACACATTTTTCTGGACGTTGCCTTAATTTAAATTACTCCATACATTTTTTCTTCCCTTTTTTTTGGAAAGTTAAAACACTCATTGACAAAAGGGATGAATGAATTTCCTCTTTCTTTGCTCTTTTGTTTTTTTATTTTTATTATTTATTTTTTTTTAACTTACAACTAAGTCACACTTCATTTTATAAAAAAAATTTATGAGCTTGTGAGCTGAGATAAGAAAAGACGAATACCACTTACTACCACAGTATAAAATTAACAAAAGGTAAAGGTTTTATTTATTTATATTATTTAACTATTTATATATTTAACTATTTAATAAAATTTTATATATTTTATTTAACTATTTATATTTTATGTATTATAGTTTTATATTTAATGTTTTAAGTTTAAACATAAATAAAATAAGAATATTGAATGTTGACTATACTACTTTGGATCCTTTTCAATAATAAAAATTACAAAAATAAGATTTTGAAACAAATTAGATAAAGAGTTTATTGTATATAATTTAGTTATTTATATTAAAAAAATATTATTAACCTTTTCAGTACAAACTCATAATTGATGAATTTAAATTCAGAAAATATCATTGAATATAATTTTTTAAAAATTATTGTAATTTTTTTTTATTTTTTTATTTACATGTTATAGAAAATTATGATCTATTATGAATTTTTTTTATTAATTAAATTAAATATATTAATCTTTAAAATATTTAACTTTTATTCCTTTTTAATAATAACCTTCTTAACAAAAATTGATTAGCTTTGTCCCTGGTTAGTAAGGCTTGTATTCTCAAAATTTTAAAAATTTAACCTTTTTTTTATTTTTTAAAATATTAAAATTTTATTCTTACAAATATTAAAATTTTAATATAATACATCAAATTCTGACGTCATGAATGCCTAAACCCAAACGAACACGAGTCCACGGGCACCATGTGGTTCATACCAGGTGTTGCATACCACGTGTTTTCTGCTGTGAGGTTAAAATTTTGTTCTGATGTTGACGAGGTCCTTGCTGCTGATGGTTGTGGTTTCCTTTTACCTACTGACACGTAATTGTCTGCACTGGTATCTTTTAAGGCTGTCTGCTCACAGAGGCTGCTTTCATGTTTAGATTTGATGTATAAGCATGTACACTTTGTCCATCTTCAGGGCTAGTTTTATGTCATACGAAGGTCTAATAGGTATTTTACTTATTCAATGATATGTTCATAAATTTATTTGATAATATTGTAAAAAAATTATGTTATTAGTTGATGAACTATTAAACAAAAAGTTATAGCTCTTTAGTTTCTTGTTTACCAAAGTTGGTTTTAGATTAAATGTGACAAATTGTTTAAAGCTTATACTTATTATGTCTTTATAAAAAAAGATAGAATGTTTTAGCTCTACCATTAAGATAATGACCTTAAAACAAAAAAGTAGACTTAGTGTACGAGATACATACATTTCGTGCTCATTTGACTTGATTTATATTTAACTTATTTATTATTTAAAAGTAGAAGATGTGTCAAATAAGATTTCGTAAAAAGTTTTTTTAAAAAATATTTTTTAAAAAGAATAAAATGTAAAAATAAAACTTAAAAAAAACTCTAATTAGGAGCTTTTTTAAAAAAAAAAAACACGCTAACTTATTAGCAGAGTTATTTTTTTTCAAAAAAAATCCTCTCTAAAAAAATACTTTTTCCTCTCTCCTTATTGACCTCCCTTTCCTCTCTCCTTTTCTGCAAATCATCGATCTAAATTTTCTTTTATTTTTGCAAAAATTAAGAAAAAAAAGATTCAAAATTCAAAACTGCATTAAGGTATTATTTATTTTTTTTAATTTTATTTTTAATTTTATTTTTATCTATTTTTTTTAGACTTTGAAAACTCTCTTTATTAATTGATATTGCTCAATTTATTGTTTGATATAACAATTATGTGATGTTTATTTATTTTTAACTTTTTTATGTTGTATATAATATTTGATGATTATGATTGAAATAAAAAAATTAAATAGCTCTATGGTTGTTAAGATAAATTAGTTGAAAATTGAAATAATATATGTTGATTATGGTTATTGAGATAATATTGTTCATGAAAGTGAACTTTGTTGCTAAGGACATCAATAGTTAAAAGAAATTTTCCTAAATTATTACTACCACTCTAGATTTCTTTTCTTCTTTTATGGGTTTTTCTCCATTGTTAGGGTTAAGGATTTTAGTAGTCAAATCACTACTTTTTTTCATCTTTCATTTTTTTATTTGATTCAATTTTTCTCTTGATTTATTTATTTATTATTATTCAATGAAAATTATTTATGAATTTTTTGTTACTTATAAATTATTTGTTGAACTCTTTTTTTTATAATTTATTATTAATTATAAACTTTATGTTATATAAAAATATTTTTTATATTTGTAAAAATTTATTTTAAATAGATAAAAATAAAGTTAATTTTTTTTATTTTGAACAAAGAAATTCCTGATTAATAAAAAGTTATTTGTTAAATACCATTTATGGTATTTTTAACTAAAGTTAGAGTTTATATAAATTGTTTTGCCAAACAATTTATCCATAAAAAAGAGTCTATAAAAAGTAAATTTACCAAATGATTTTAATTTAATCTTAAAAGTTATTATTTTTCATAAGAACTTTATAATAGTTTTTAAGTTAAAAAAAAAAAGAAGCTAAGCCAAACATACTATGAATATAATCTAATTAAAGAGCTCCATGTAAGTCTATCACTCAATAATTAAAAAGAGTTCTATTACAATTTATTAATTATCTTTATACTTGAAATGTCAATAAAATTTATTCAGTATCTATATAACTTTAATGTTACTAATTAGTGATGCTAAATTTAAAAACTATATCCTGGTACGCTGAGTTATATACATGCTAAATAAATTATATCGGATGCTCAATAAAGGATTCACTATTTTCTATTGAAAAAGATATTTAAGCAATTTTCATATAATTGTTGAACTCATGAAATCCGGATTGTATGTTTTTTAAAAGTTGTTTTAGAATTATATTATTTATGTTAATATTGTATGTTAGTGTTTTTGAAGGGAAAAACATTTTTCAAAGTCTAACAAAAATGAAAATCATGAATTGGTACTACATAGATTGGTTGTAATAGCGGAAATTATTTATCCATAAAACAAATGAAGAATATAATTTGGTGAAAAAACTTATTAATAATAATTGAAATAAAAGGGATCTCATTGATAATTCTTTTATCTACCATGGTAGTTACAATAGGTTGATGAACATTATTGCAATTAATGAATAAATAAGATTTCTTCATTAATTTAAGAAATTAAATAATAAATTTAAATAAAATATTAGTCATGAGCCTATGCTCAATTATTCCTTCATTTGCTAGAGAATCTTTTTGACCATATAAATATATGTATATTTGCTTGAGAAGAGTCTCGCATGGCCTCGAATATTCTTAGATATCAAGTCCTTGCTGGATAAATAACCAAAACTTCTGCTGCATATGGTCGGAAGTTGAAAGAAAAGTGTGTTTCTTTCCCGTTTCATAAATAAATATGTGCTGCATACGAGTGAACTTGTGATGCTCGTTTCCTTAGCCGCAGGATTATGGCAGCCAAGGACTAAAAAGGTCACATGCACTAACCAGTCGTCGGCACATCGTGAGCCACATTTTCGCTAAAAACCGAAGGACAGATCGGTTGAACGTCGTTTATTACCAAACATATCTTGTCGATCGTCATAAACAGGAATGACCACTGTGCTTTGGCTAGATTCTACGGATGTATGTCCCAATCATACAATTGTCGTCTTCTTCTCCTGATCAACCTACAGAAAAAGAAGACACGTTTTTAACGAATTTTTTCATTCGTTAAGGTTGCATGAGGGAGTTAGGAGCCCGTCTAGATCGAGGGAATCTTAAATTTTTAACATGAATTAAAATATTAAGTTTTTATTACAAAATAAATAATTTTATAACCTACTTTTAATGAGATAAACGTAAAAAAAATATCAATATTGATGTTGTAGGTATAAAATTATAAAATATATATGTAATACGAAAAAATTTCAAAAATATTATATTTTAAAACGTAGTTCGAAATGAATAAATTAACCTCTTAAATTTTAGATTTGCACTATCAAAATTCAATGTATAACGAAATATAGTATTTAGTGTCGTTTTTTTTTTCATAACATTCAAAGCATGCTTTTAAGGATCCTCTGTTTCTTAAAACATGAAAAACACCGTCCTCGTCAAACAAAGTCATGTGTAATTCATTAAAGACAAAGACACCAGGGGAACTGACCACCATTCATTGTTTTTTTGTTTTTTTTTTTCCGTGTTTTGTTGGATTTCTTTTACTGCTTTTTTTGTGGTCCTAGCTGTTTGATCTTTGAGTCTTGTCGGCACATTTCCGTTAATGGCGTCCACATGTTTCTTAGCGTGACTCGTCCTAATAATTTCAATATCAGATT
>NW_018397266.1:870489-917225 GCF_002168275.2 Theobroma umbraticum
AAAAAAAAACAAAGGAATTCAGTTTAACTTATTTAGAAAAAAAAAATCAGTTTAGCTTAGTAATTAAGAAGGAAAAAGTTATTACATTGAACAATTAACTTTTAACCTTGTTTTCTCTTCCCCATTAAGAGACTTTTTGTTCCAATACCGAAGAGGAAGGTTTTGAATTTTTAAGTTTTGAGTAATTCAAAATCTTATCGTACCTAAGTGAATTTCATCTGATTTTATGTTCATTTATTAATTTGTGGTATAATATTTTAAAAAAATTTTAAACTATTTTGAAAATTTTAAATAGGTTTTCATATTTTTATTACGTTCAATTAAATTATTATATTTTTATTTTGAATCAAATAAGCTTTTATGATTAAAGATTAACTTAGTCAAAATGTCATTTATCATTCTATCTGATATAGCGTTGATGTGGCATGTTAACATTTTATATTTCATGATAATATGACATGTTGATATATTATAATTAATGATAATTGAAATGCTAATTTAATATAATAACATAACTATGTGGTATTTTTCATCTCACATTAATATTATGTTAGTGTCATGTGGATATAAAATGATAAGTGATATTTTTGTTAATGACAATTAATCAATCATTAGTGATAAGACCTTATTTGACTTAAAGTAAAAGTATATAGTTTTGATTAAATGCAATAAAAGAATAAAAAAATATTTAATTTTTTTAAATAATTTAAAATTTTATTTGAACATTATACTTTATCAAATATGTTGATATAATTAACATTGATGGGTTGATCATAGATTGTATAGGAATAATAAAACGCAGGAGAGAAAATTGAAAATCTTGAATTATCAAATGTAATAAAGGTTGGACAGACCAATTGCAAATGTTTAATTAAAGTTTGATAGCAAAGTCTTGGAATTGTAATTAGATAAAATACAAAAGTATTTTGTGATTTGATAAAAAAAATACACTTTATCTCTTTTAATACTTGTTTGGTTTGGTTTTTTTTCAACTTATTTATATGTTAAAAACAGAAATTGAGCTAAACATGATTTTAAGAAACTCTTACAAAGAATAGTTTTTTTAAAGAACAAAATCTAAAAAAAAAAAAAACTTTGGGAAAAGCTCAAGAGAGGAGCTCTCTGTTTTCTTCTTTTAAAAATACGCTAATATTTCAAGAGAATTTTTTTTTATTTCAAAAAGGTCATCATCTATTAAAAATAATCTTAACATTATCTTTTCAAAAAATCCTCATTCTCTCCCAATTGATCTCTTTCCTCTCCCTCTCTTGCAAATCACTCCTTTTCCATGTAAATCATGATCTCCTACTCCTCTACTTTTCCTTGTAAAGACTATTAGACATAAAAAAAAAAAAAAAAAAACAGAAGACCCAACAACATAATAGTGAAATCTGGAGTTTTTTGTTTTTACAAAAATTAAGAAAAAAAAAACTCAAAATTCAAAGCTACATTCAAGTACTATTTTTTTTTCTTTCTAATTTATTTTTCATTTTCTTTATGTCATTCTTTTGTTTTCATTGTGAATAAAAGAATTCATGATTAATAAAAAGTTATTTATTAAATACCTTTTATTGTAATTTTAATCAAAATAAGAATTTATATAAGTTATTTTACTAAACAACTTATTTATAAAAAAAAGCTTACAAAAGTAAATTTACCAAACGACTTTAACTTAATTTTAAAAACTATTATTTTTTATAAGAATTTCATAATAGCTTTTAAGCTTAAAAAAAAAAAAGCTAAACAAGTTTTTAATCTTAACATTTTTTACTATCCCCCTAAGATTTAATAGAAAATACATTTACCCTCCAAAAGTATAATATATAGTGTTCATTCTTAAGTTAATTATTAAGTTAATATTCTAATTTAATAACATATTAAATATTTTGAACTTATATTTAATTCAATTATAATTTTCAAAAAAATTTTAATTCAATTATATATTAACTTTGAGATGAATGTATTAAATAATCTTTGGTTAAAATAAATTAATTACCATTAATTTGAAAAAACAATTATTGGTATAGAATTGGAGATAAATCTATGTTATATATAAAAAGAAGCTCCAATGAAGTTTCTACACTTGGCTCCAATGAACAAGGCTTCCAATGGGACTTCCAAATTTTACCACGTAGACCCCAGAGGAGGAGAGTTGTGATGTGTTTGATAGGTGGCCCGCATCCTGAGAGGCATAAGTTGGGCAGGTTGGGTGCAAGGCACAAATTTACCTTTAGTAAAAAAAAGGAAAAAGAACAAAACGATGGTATTTTTAATATTTAAAGTACATTAGAATAAATATTAGTTTGATTAACGGAATCTAATATAATTTACATTTTTTAAAGAGATAAAGAATGTTTTTCGAACTAATAAGAGTAAATTTATTTTCAAAAAAACCACGTGAAAATTATTTATAATTTAATATATTTTATACATAATGAAATTATAATTTAACCTATTTAAAATTTAATTCAATAGTAATTAAATAAAATTTTAAACTGTATTTATAACTAATCAAATCTAATAATTTTGTAACTAAATATAAAAAGTCTTAGACAAAAGAGAAAAACATAAAAAAACAAAAAATAAATAAAATGGAGAAATAAACAACAAAGAGGTACACTTGCCTTTTCGTTTAAAATTGGCACAATAATTAACACCTATAATTTTCAGAAGGTTAAGTGTATTTTCAGTCAAATATCAATAGGGTGAGTGAGTATATTTCAAACTAATGAAATGTAAATATAATTTTAACCAAATTTCAAAATAGTTTTTGTAATTTTTTTTCCTGTTTAAATGAGTTTCACTACATCATAAAAGTATGTTTGCTTGGCAATGATTATAAGGACATTTACTTCCTTATTGGCCTTTTTAATTTCTTCTATTTATTTCAACCATATAAAGTGGGGGAAGCTATTGACAAAACCTAAGTATTTGAGATTAAAATTGTAACAATCGAAATTTGTGTATGAAAATTAATAAAAGTCTAATAATATATTCGAGGGTTTCGTGTCTCTAATTCTAAAATTGAAACCTTTTGATAGAAAATGGGTACGAAATATATGTATTCCTAAAACATTAGAAAGTATGATTAGGATTGAAGTGGAAAATAAAACTGTAGTAAAAATTTCAAAGGATTATTCATGTGTCCAGTTTTAAAATCTAAAAGTCAAATCTTTTGATTGAAAATGGTACGGATAGATGTGTTCTTAAAATATTAAAAAGTATAATTAAGATTGGAAGAATGTAGAATATGATTCAGTTTATGAACATACATACATATATATATTTGGGCTTAAAATCTCAATAAGAAGCTCCAAAATATCCAATCATAGGTTCATTTGCCTATCTATTCTCGTCCACAAACATCGAAATCAATCGTTCTAAGCAAACATGTTCTGCTTAAAAATGATTAAGTAACATAATCATACTTGATCATAAATTTTTTAATAAAATATTTTTGTGTCGTAAGTTTTAATCATAATTTCATACAGATCTATTAATATTTGAAATGGACAAATCCTTTTAAAAACATATTTTTCGTTAAACATTTAAGTCTTGCTCTTAGTCATCTGTCAATATTTTCATTAATTTAATGACATGATCATATTTTTACAATAATTGTACTCTTCATTAATTTTAAAAATTACTACTATATAAAATAAAATTTATTTCTCTCACTAAATTTTCTTTATTACGGACTACTACGGCGATGAATAGCATAACAAGCTATTGATCAAACGTTCCTGACCAAATTTGGCCACTAGAGCACCAGATTTAGTTTTCTAGCAACGCCAAGAAGTGGTAAGATTCGGTCGTGGGTGGCCAACAAGCATAAGCGAGCACTGTCGATCAATTTGAGAAAAAAGATAAAAGTAAAAAAAAATAAAGAAAGAATAAGAGTATTTTAAATATTTTATGATATTACTTTTGAGACGTAATATTCATTTCAAATATTAATAAAATTATGATAAAAACTTAGTGAGGGTATTTTATCTTAATTTTCAAACGCGGAGTCTTGGTCTCCTCTTCTCGCGGCTTACCTCATCAGCCCACTTCTCTTCCAACTCTATAAATACCAGGAATTCCCCCATGAAATATTGTTATATCCAGTTTTGCAGCAATTCCTCTCCATTCCCCCGAAAAACAATAACAAGCTCTTCAGCCACCCCTTAACTTCCTCCCCCAACTCACCCACCATGCTGAATTACATTCTTTGGTTTGTAAGCCATTTGAAATTGGCCTGGAACTTGCTGCTTAACTATTCCTTGTTCCCCAACTACAACCAGGAGCAACAGCTGCAGCTCTTTCCAGGCGTTGCTGAGAAACTTGGCCTAGTCACATACAAGTGCAAGCAGCAGCAAGGCTGCTTTGACGACGACCACGAAGAAGAAGAAGAAGCCTGTGCTGTGTGCCTATGCAAGATTGAAGAAGATGATGAGATGAGAGAGCTGAGATGTAATCATCTCTTTCACAAGGTTTGCTTGGATAGATGGCTCGGTTACAGCCATTCCACGACTTGTCCCATTTGCAGAACTTTCTTGACTCCTACTAAAGTAATAGCCGGTGTTGAAGTGCTAACATTCAACTACCGCACTTTCAGCCCCAACCACCGTGATAACTGGTGGCTGCGCTAGTTGATAACCTCAATAAATTTTCCCCGGCGGAGGGAAATTTAGAAATGTAAAATAACTGTCGCTTTTTATACTATTTACGTTATCTTAAATAAAATATCCAAGTTAATTTTCGGAAATATAAATACCAAACTATAATTAAACTATTTAAGAATTAAAAAAAATTAAAATTGATATTCATAAATATATATATTATTTGTCATCGTTTCATTTAGTTTGTTATTGTTTTGGTAAATGTAGGCATCACAGTCTTCCATTCCAACTTAAAAGTCATGTTTATCACGTAAAAGAACATCTTTATTTATAAATCGAAAAATTGAAAAACTAGAACATATATACAATTACAATATTTAATTTTTTTTATCCTAAAAATAAAAAAAGTACACCAATCATTAGAGTCTCGAGCCTCTTACTCCACTAGAGTCCACACACTTGGCGGATACGGCTGACTCGTGGACAAATTTGATATACATTATTTTGGAATCATAATTGAACACTTCAAATAGAATTAAAAATTAATCAAATATATTTTTTTAAAGTTTCTTAAGATTTTTAAAATGAATTGCTTTCTTTAAAAATAAAGGAGACTATATTATACAAAATCGTCACGGTGAAGTACTATTTGCCCTTTCATCTTATAATATTTTCTTGATATTATTGTGATAACAAAAAAAAGCTATCCATATTACTTATCTCTTTTGCCAACTTCCAACCTATGTAGTTTTACTTCTTTATTCTTAGTTCTCATCATCACTTCTTTCTTTATCAAGTACTATTTCGATTTCTATTTAATATTTTTCTTAATTAATCACTTCAACACTTTTATATATATATATATATATATATATATATATGGGTGTGTTAAAACAATTAATCTTATCAAATTGTCAATTAAAGTTGAAAGGATATCTATTCAATAATATAATGTAAATTTTTTTTGTAAACTATTTGAAACAAAATAAATAAAAAAAAAGTAACATCTAAACATTTGATTCATTTGTTGATACATGATCCTTTTACTTAAAAAGTAAAGTTTGAATTCTTTTTTTTAATTAAATAAAAAAAATAACTATTAGGTCAAAATTTAAAAAATGAAAACTTTAATAAATAGTGAATTTTGATGAAGAATAAATTTAATTATAAATGATATGATCTTTTGATAATAATGATGACTTTCGATAAATAGTCATAAATTTATATTAATTTTAATTTTGCCGTCTTCGTATTTTTGATGCTTTTGTTGAATCCTAAGACTAAATGTATATTGTCATTGATCCTTAGAGACAAAATTACTTTAAAGATGTACAAACCAAAACACATAAAATTTTTCGAATTTTTTTTAAATTACATATAATATCCAAGAGCGAAGTCAACTTTCTTAAAAGATGATAAGTAATAAAGAAAATTACAATTAATCTTCTATAAACTAATATTTTAAAATTATAAAATTTTATTAATTGATCGAGATATTATTTAATTAATAAATTAATAATTTATTAATTTATACATCAATTGCTTAATTGAAGTAGAAATTAGTCGTTTGGCATCATCCTTGGTATTGGATTGAATCTATCTTGCCCAAAGATGCAGTCAAAGCAACAATCGCATTGCATAATTTTGTATTGCAGTACGATAACACTATACGAGAACTTCTTAATGCAGTAAAAAAAATTAAAGATGTGGTTCAATGAAACATTCATTTCAAGAGGAAACAAGTAACATTGAAGTCATATCATACACAGATTTCATAATTGAGCCATATATATATAATTTTAAAGGATATTTTAAAAAATAACCTTTAAAGATAAGATGTTTTTAAAAATAACCTCATTTATAATTTTAACTATTTTTAACCGAGTTGGACAAAAATACCTTTAATGAAATTACACGTTATGATGTTACACACTACGTACAGAAACATGTATACACCATGGTTAGGTTGTTACACGCCATATATAAAAACGTGTGACACACCATGGTTAGATTGTTACACGCCATGCACAAAAATATGTTACACTCCATGATTAAGTTGTTAAATGCATGTTAAAAAAAATACTGTTGTTACACGTCATGTATCAAAATATGTTACACACCATGGTTAAAAAAAATTGTTGCATGCCAAGTTGAAAAAAAATACTGTTGTTACACGTCATGTACAAAAATATGTTACACGCCATGGTTAAAAAAAGTTATTACACGTCATATTTAAAAACATTTTGATACACTTTAATACCTAAACTGTTATTATTATTTACAAACTAAAACTCCAAATCCTCTTAAGTCTCTTTATTTATTTTTTTTAACAATTTGGCACCGATTAAAGTGTTTCTAACATGTTTTTATAAATCAAAACATAAATTTTCTTATCTAAAATACTTATTTTGACTAAAAATTAAAAAAAAATTCATTGAAAACTTAAATTTATAAATTTTAAAATTTTGAGTTTATTGGTGTCTACATAGTAATGAAAATATCACATCATATCTTTGTGCCAAAACCTTGCCCATAGTATCAGAGTTACATGGCACATGTAAGGGATTAGTTATGTCTGAGGAGATTGATGCCTTGGCTGGCAATGGTACAAGTCCGTGGGATCTTGTTCGTGCAGCTTCCCATCAGAAATTATAACATAAAAGGAAAAACGTGGGCGGCGGCTTTAACTGGATTGGCCTGGCCCCATTCTACTTCTCTTATTAATCGATACTTGATAAGGCTTCACCCTTCTCCAGCTTGTTTCTCATGTCCTCACAATTATATCAACCTTCTTTATCTTTTCAAATAAATTTGGAAGGTTCGTCGTTTATCAGCCCAGATAGGTGGCTGGAGTTCACTGTTCACACCAGGGTCCTGGTGTTGCTTGGCACTGAAGATTATGAACAGAGGTCACATGTGATCCTTACAGAGTAGTCAGACAATCGCACTTGTATTTATTAAATAACCACTTTACTGTTTTACTTTTTACTAAGCTGTAAATATCAGTTAGTTAGACATATAAATATTTTGGACATCCATAATGTTTCGCGCTGTTATATGTTTTGTGGGCTCTTTTGTGGAAGTCTACAGATGAAATGTCCAACTTATATGGAAAGGAAGACAATCGACAAAGACAATCTTATAAGCATTCCAAAACAAAAGGAATACTGCCCCCTCGCCCCTCACTTTCTGTCTTGTTATTTATAGTAACAAGTTAACATCTTAAAATATTCAACATTAGTTAACTTTAAAAGGACTCTTTGTTCCTAACTATTTATGTTTTCAGGACTTTGCCGAAATTTAATAGAATATTTAATTTTATTATACAATTTTTAAATCTTTTAATAAGATTTATGCTTCATGTTTTCAAACGATAAAATGCGAAAAATATTATAAAAATAAATTTAGATAAAAAAATAAACATAATATTCGAATAAACCGTTGAACTATTCAATAAGATTTAAATAAATATTTATTTTTTTATTATGTTCAATCAAATTTTTATATTTTTATTTTGAATCAAATAAAATCTTATAATTAATTATTAATTAATTTTTATTAATCAAAATATTACTTATTATTTTATATTTACATGACATTAATGTAAAAAATGTTATCATGTCAAATTAATATGTTACATTATTATCAATTATAATATGTCAATATATCATTATATTATTAATTATAAAATATTAATATGTCACGTCAACATCATAAGAATGACAATTAATATTTTAATTAAATTAATCATTAACTATAAAAATTTATTTGACTCCAAACAAAAATAAAAATATTTATTTAACTTAAAATAAAAATATAAAAACTTGATTGAATGTAACAAAAATTTAAAAATTCATTTAAATTTTTCTAAATAATTTATGAACTTTTTTAGATATTATATTAATAAAGTAATATTATTATTTTCATATTTCAAGAATGAAAAAGTATTTGATTCAATCATAAATTTAGATATTTTCCAAACTAATCATAAAATGCTCCTTGAACCCCATAATTTTGCTATGTACCATAGTAGACTCAATGCTTGTTTAACTCTTTTTTACAATTTATTTATATCTTAAAAGTAGAAGTGAAATCAAACAAAATTTTGAAAAACTCTTAAAAAACCTTTTTTATAAAACAAAATCTAAAAATAGAACTTTAAGAAAACTCCGGAAAAAACCTTTTTCTTTTCTATTTTTAAAAACATGTTAATTTAATTTTTTTTTTCAAAATATCTTCAACTATTAAATATAATCTCAATATTATTCTCTCAATTGATCTTCCTCTCCTTTCCCTCTTTCTACAAATCACTTTTTTTTTATGATTTATTATTAATTATAAACTTTATGCCATATAAAAATACTTTTTATACTTCCAAAATATTATTTTAAATAAAAAAAATTAACTCTTTTTCATTATGAACAAAAACATTCATGATTAATAAAAAATTATTTAATACATACTATTATACTAATTTTAACTAAAATTAAAACTTATATAAATTATTTTAATGAATGCTTTATCTATAAAAAAAACTTATTATTTTTCTTGCTTCATAATAACTTTTAAACTGAAAAAAACACGAACCAAGCATTCTGTCAAGCATTCTGTCAGACTCGTAACCAATATTGAGCATAAAATTAAAACCTCATCCAGGCTTCGTACAGAATATTCTTGGGTAGAAATATTGTCTAACTGTCGCTCACCTCCAATACTATGTCCCCAGTTTAGTATCCTACCGCACGTGATCAATAAATGCTGATTTTGTGGCCATTTCTTTTCCATTAGGCTTTGAAACAACATTAATTTTCTTGTGATATATAGTTGATACAAAGGAATGTGCTTTTATTTGTCAACTTTCGTTAGCTTAAAATTCTTTCCCAGGATGACTACGGGCATCTCTATACACCAGCTCTCTGGTTTAGCTATAAATCAGCTAAAAGCTTGACTGCCAATTGCACAACCAATTCGCCTGATATTACAACCGCCACATGCCAAGTCCAAGCCTATCCTCTTATGACGCTATGGCTACAGGGGTGTGTCTTAAAACATCTTGACGAGAGAAAAGGCAGACATGGAACACCATATATATATATATATATATATAAAAGAACCGACATTAAAATTAAGATTTGGGGAAAAAAAAAAGAAATCGCAAACTCGGAGTTGGAGATCCCGCTTCTTAACACAAAGCAATCAATCGAGTTTCTATAACAGAAAACCAAAACTGATTTCACTTTCTCTTTTTGTATAGCATTTAGAATCAAAAAGAGATCAACCTCAGATTTAAAGCTCAACTGATGGACTTTTCACACTCAATGGCAACTATGGAAAGAAGTAAATCTTTGATCAATTAAGTTATAGAGAGTAAGACCTGAGCTTGATGCCCTCAATAAACACCTCACCGATTTAAGACAATCTTAATAGCATTCTGCTGGGCCGGTGTCAGACTCTGCAATTTAAAGATAAATGAAAAAGGAAAAGAATTTGCATTCATTAAGTTATTGTCCAAAGGAGATTAAGCAAATATTAATATCCTACTTCACAAGTAGTTTTAAATCCTTGACAGAGTCCTAACCTGACAAAGATAATCAAATAGTTGTTGGTCACTTTGACAGAACTTCAAAATGAAGTCCATGAGATAATTTGCCAAGTTAATCTGCAAGATTGAATGCTAGAGTTAGGCATTATATAACATTTTAAGATGTTGTGCATGTAAGTAAATTTAGGACAAAAAAAACCACCTCATTAAGGGGATCTGCAACACTTAGCATGTCATCTTCATAGTCATCCTCTTGATCCTTCAAATTCACGATCAAATAAGATCCATTAGCAATGCTGAATAAAAAGAAACTTCAAAAAGACCCAAGAATTCATTGGTATTTCTATTCAACCAAACCTCATTATATGCTTTTGCCATTGCTTCAAGATGTTCATTTGCAGACCTGCCAAATGGTGTGGCAGCAGCTGAATATAACAAATCTTTGTCAGCTTCCATATCTCCTTCATGAATTTCTTCCCAGTCACTATCCTGCAAAACAAATGGTTCAAAGCCCAAACATCCACCCTCAGTGATTACTATCATTATTTGGGGAAGGACAATTTAAATTGGAAATTAACCCCTGGCAATTGCAGGAGACCCTGTAAATACTCCCCTCAAAAGAGAGGTTGCTGAACTGCTAGGCTAAGCCTGCAATTCTGAGTAGTTCAACAGAACATTAAAGATAGCACAAAAGGGCAAAAACTACCTCATCCTCAGCATCCCAAACTTGTTCTTGTATTTCAATCAAGGCATCAGCCAATAAAGCCAATATCTGCACCAATAAGCAGAAGTAGTTGGACATGCCAAGTTTTTAAAGTAACAAGTGAATTGCATTATAATCTTTGGCTTCTATATAGCACACACAAAAATTAGTGAATTGTAGGGACAATGCAGAGAAGAATTAAGGTTTCCTTAAAGTGGCTAATCACAACAATATATACCACAGCTAAGTTTGATATTACCAAAGGCTTGGAAGCCTGTGGTCTGAATTGTCGCCACAATGCCGACAAAATTCATATTTTTAATCCAAATGAAGGTTCGAGTGGAAAGGCAACATTTTTCAATGATTTCCAAAACCACACTTTTAAACCGTGATTTTGCAATCCAATTGCAATGCCAAACTCAACCCAGATTAAAATAATTAAAATACAAAAGAAAATTGCTGTAAGAGCTTCTAGGACCTATGCTCACAAAGAAAGCCACTAGCTGAGTTATTCCCCACTGATACGCTTGGGTAAAACTCACCTGACAATTTACATAAATACAAATAAAATAACTAGAAATCACACGACAATAAGGATATATCCTCCATTATCTCTTTCTCCAATTTTTAATAACTCACATTTAGATTGTTTTCGTATTCAAGTTACATCTTTTTCATCTTCATGTGCACCTCAAACACTACATTTCTTACTTCTACATCTAGACGGTGATAAAAAACCTAGAATTAGTTAAATCAAGTTTATAAGCAAACAATTCTCAAACCACCAGATGCAAGCAATCTCTGGGTATGATCACTTAACCACAAACTTCAGTAGAAGGCAACCTTTATTAACACAATAACCTAGAATTACCTTTGCTGGAAGTGGCACCATAGTCCACTGATCCGGAGCAGATTTAGCTTTTGAACGAGTGGCTATCCCCGCCACAGACTTCACATTAAAATGATTTGGATTATTTAAACAGTAAGCATATCCATGAGAAAATGATATTCAAGCCTTTAAAATATATCACAAACCTTAATTAGATGGCCTTGGACATTAATATTTGTTAATTCAGCATGCCTAGTGGATAGCAGTAGGGCCAAAGCACTAGCAGTAACTTTGATTTGATATGCTCCCTGAATCTCCCCTGCACTCCAAAGCACATATGAAAAGAAATATCAAATGCAAGCTTACTAATCTGTAAATAGAGTAATGTGGTCAAAGATCATGAACAGTTCTTTTTTGTCACATATATCCATCATCACAAATAGTTAACAAGAGAAAATGATTGACAATCTAGGTCAGCACAAATGCAGTTAGGTCGATTTAATAATCTAGTAAGGCTGCAAGAGGAATACGAGAGCCTACAGAAACATTGCAATAGAACACTGTGTATAAGATAAAAAAATGTGCAAGTTAAGCATCCAATACAGGAATATATCATAGATATTAGTTATTATGGAATCTAACTTAAACCCAATTAGCATCAAGTAGCAAGCCTCTCTTGAATATAAAACTCAAGAAACACTAAGCTAGTTACAGGGGTAGGGATATTGGAATTATATGGAGTAGAATTAACAAATGACAATGAGGTCTACTCTAATGGCATGTCAAATTTTGTAGGTATCAAATTTAAATCAATTGACAATTGATGGCCAACCAAATTATTAGACTGCTACAAGCCCCAAACTTAACTGATTTACGATAATACAAACTTACAAGCCTCGTGGAACCCACTGCATTCATGCGCTAAAAAGTAAGCAAATTGGTGGGGAGGCTAAATTTTAGGGCTAGAGAAAACAAAGGAATTTCTTCTAATAATTATAGATATTAACAGAGTTGGTATGAGATTATGATTGTGGCAATTTACATTAGGAGATATTAGTTGGTGCTGTCTAGGGGCTCTGAAAAGTACATAGGTTAGCATGAACTTTTTTTTTTTTTTTTGAAAAGTGGGTTAGCATGGATATTGACAGTTTGTTTTTGTGTGAGTTTGATTAAGATAAAATAAATGGCTGTTCTAGAATTTAAGAAGATTGGTTTCCAGCTGGTTGCATAAAAGAATCATATCAGAAATCTGAAGTTAAAGATTTCAGGCTTCATACCTGGACTTCCTCAGCTTACACCAATGGCTAGGATCTGTGTTACTCAAGACTCGGGGGGTGAGTGTCTGATACAGGTATGTGTCCAACATGGGTATTGAATATGCATATGTCCTACTTTATCTAAGTTTTCCTTGTATTTGGAAGGCTAAACCTCCATATCCACGTCCGTTGTATATGTGTTGGACATGGGCACTTCATTAAAAATGAAGGATTGAAGCAACGTAGGCTAGGATTACTTCCCACAGTCCTAAAGCTAACATTACAGCAGCTGGAGTTGTCAAAATAAATTTGTGACTGCTAAACTTATTGGTTCTCAATCCAATTATCTCAATGGCCATGACATTGAATTACTTCTACCTTTCAGTCTCTCAATAAAAGCAAGACTTTTCTCCTACATCATTGCTCACACCTCCCTATTTTGCACGTGTGAAATATCTCCCAACAGATTGTCCCCTCTACATTCCTAGTCCAACTAAGAATTAGACTCTAAATAAAAGATAGATTTAGTACCAAACAATGCCTAGACATAGGTTATATCAGTAACAGTTGAAGGTTCAAAATAAGGCCCAAAATAGTACTGCCTGGGCAATTCCAGCTAAGTCATTAATTACTAAAATATCCTTAAATGTTAAGAAAAAAAATAAATTCTGCAACATATAACTTAAAAAACCATTAAATTAAGAGTCTATATCATCTAAGACAATCTATTCAAGCCCCCAACTAAGATCCACATAATTACACATGCCAAATTAAGATTTGAGAGAGAACTTGCCTGTAGTTTTATTTTTATAGTACAATTTTTTTATTTTCTTTTTTTTTTTTGTTGAATAGCATTAGAATCAGTCCTAAGACACCTTATAAACACGTTACATGACCGCCAACAGCATGCCTAGGTCCAATGAATATGAACTAATTACCACAAAATATAACAAATACATTGATTTGTTTACATTAGGATGAGCATGCGAACAGAGATTCATATAAGAAGTTCACCATTATCCTTCCTTTCAACATATTGGCAATTCACATTACTTCATTTCCTAGCTAAAGAAAGAATGTGCACAGGAACTTGCCTTGTTGTTTAGTCCACTCTGACATTACATAAACAAAGGCATTTTGATAGCCTACAGCTGGGATGGTGATCAATAAATTGATCAATTGTTCAACATTTGGGGAACTCATATGAACCTGAATTATAAGAGATGCAACAGTGAGAAAATTGATCCATGAAAAAGATGATGAGTGCAGAATGACATCTAACCTAAGGAAGAATTAGGAAAACAGAGCCAAGATAGCACAACATTAGACTAAAAGTTATAAGAACTATAAGAAGGATTACTATTCTGTTCCAGAAATCAAACTAGGAAACAAAGTTTTTTTTTCAGCTTAATGCTTCTTTTATGCAATATCTTTTTTAAACACCTCAACTTGTATTAAATAATAACTTAAAAGAACGTATTAATGAAAAATCACAAGTTACAAGCCATAATAGTATCTATTCTATTTTAATAGCAGCTTCTTGCTATTCTTTTTTAACAGAAAAAAAATTGTAACTATTCAGCTTGATAATCCAGAAGAAGTTAAATCTCACTATGTTGAAGATGTAAAAGTTGACAAGAGAGGCTTAGTTTATTCAAGATGAAGTTGAAAATTGGAGACAATACCAATCTAGCAAAAATAAGTAGCAATGAGCTTTTCAATCCTGCTATCGAAGCTGACTGCATACGTCTAACAAGAGCAACAATCAAGTCTCGGATGTGCTGTGCCATTTGTGAGGGAAGATGCAAAATAAGTTGCAGGATATAGCTGCCAACAAAAAGAGATCCAGAGCTTTCCAGATCAGGGTCAAGAAGCCTGCAAATGAGATTGCACAAAATAAGCATCCAGAAACACGCTTATGCGACAAACTTACTAGTAGAGTTTAGCTAATGACTAATTGACAGAAATTTGAATTCACTGCAAGAATACACAAGCTCACCACCATTGCATGAAATACCACTCAAAACCCCTTTTTCACTTTCTTCATGCAAAAGTACATGTATTTAACAATATTTCACAGGCAAGGCAGAAGTTATCTCGCCGTGCAATCTACATATAAGAATAACCATACTATTGAAATTGACAGCTCAACAAGCTAAATGAATTAGCATTCGTTATGAAGATGACAAAGAGATTTAAAGAAAAAATGCCACTACTTTCAATAACCTAATAAGTAAAAAGAATACACAGTAACTATGATCAGTATAGTATTATTCTTCATTTATTCCTTAAGAAAGATTAAGCACCTTTTGCAAACCATATTAAACAAATGTATATTGTATTTCATAGTTCTCCTAAATTTGTTTGCATGTAAAATAGGTAGATTATACAAAAAACACCACCAAAGCCTCAGAAGGAGCATTTTTTGGTGCATTAAAGTTTCTACAAGCTTTCAAATATTTCTTGGCACCATACTACGAATATGCAACAATTACACTATCATTGAGATGCAAATCAATCGGCAATTATCGAATATACAAACCTGGTACCATAAGCTTAGTTTGTTCCCTAAAACATTTGATTAGCTTAATAAAAGAACCTTAAGTATGGAGATGGATAGCAATTCTAAGTAAAAGAACTTCATTTTTCTATTTGGTAGTCATAAAAGAACCATTAACTATTTTGAAACTGTCGAACTGCCAAGCACCAAAGATAAGCAAAGACAAAATAGAGTTTGGAACGGGGACAGGGCGTAAAAAAAGAAGAGAGGTAAGAGGGAAAAGGGGGGGGGGGCGCGGGGGGCGGGCCGGGGGTTGGAAGGGGGAAGAGATAAAGAATCAAGAACAATAATCACCTTGAAGCTGCATCAAGCAAACTTCGCATTGTAAATCTGGAATCACTGCCCCAAGCAAGAACTTCTTGTCTTCCACCAGATACAAAAGATGCCAAACATTCTGTTGCATTCTGATCATTATTGAATAAAGCAGCACTTATGTCCATATTTTAGATAGCCAATTACCGTTAAAGAATAAGAAACATTCAGCTAAAAGTTATACCTGCATTTCACTATGATCATCACTTTGAAGAACAATCCGGATAATAGCATCAAAACAAACATCATATGCTGCTTTTACCACATCAGGAGGAGCATTCTGTACAACGCTATCACAAACTGTAATTAGCAAAACAATGTAATACAATTATAATGTTGTTTAAAGAAAAAAAATTCTTAACTCAAAAAAAACAAAGAAAATATATGATATTCTTCCTGCCAAGTATCACTTGCCTTCAATAGCATAGTTAACAGATCCAATGACCCAGCCACTAGTCCATCAGGTTGCTGTTGGGGCTGAAATTTGCCATCAAAAAATGTATTAAAAACAAACCATTACAATCTCCATCACTACTAGAATGCAATAATCTAAAGTAACTTGAGAGGTCATACTTTGTTCAATATTGGGCCAAGATATGCTAAAATTCGAGAAGCCAATGGACGAATACAACCGGGAGCATCTTTTATTGCCTGAAAACAGAAATACCAGTTAAGTATATTTACATCCCAAGAAATATTAAAGAAACATATAAAATAATTAAGACAAATGCCTGAGTGAAATGTTAAAAAGAAAAACCATCAATCTCAGATGTTTAATGAAAAGAACATCAACAGGCTGCAGTCCATAATTCAATCCCATAAATGATTCCAAAAAGATAGAAGAAAAAAAAAAGGCAAGTAAAATTATTAAGGGATCAAGGTTAATTATGTATAGAGAAATCTTTCCACAAACTGTTTGTCCAAGAAAAAAGGCAGCAATTCAGGCTATCACTAGCATTTGAAACAAGATATTAAACTTTCAATCACCACCATATATGAGTCTTCCACTCAATGCAAAATGTTGTGTTATAACTTCCGTTTTGTAGACATGAAAGAATACTGCAAAAGTTCCAGCTACTGGATGTAAGCAAAATTTAGAAAAAAATGAAAGACGATGGACCCCATGCATATCAGGTCTCTCATAACTCAAAGTTATCATGTTAAGAAAAAAATAAATTAATTAAAAAGCATTTAATCACAATGGTCACCAAAAAAAATTCACCATCAAACTGCAAAAATGTGAATTACAAAAATCTTCGCTGTCACAATGCAAGAGCAAAATAACAAACAAACAAATTAGTTATTATGCACAGAACTGTAGCATAAGATTGTGTGGCACTGTACGATGACACTACTGCTACCATTCACATTACTATGGCATATTTTATATTATGGGTTTTCATGTCCTTTTTTGTTCTTCTCTTCAGTTATTTTGGACAGTTGGTACTAGAACTATTTTAAAAGCTAGACTTATTCCCATTAAGGTTTGTACTTTGTGCCGTAATATATAGTACTCTTGTTTGATGTGGTTCAATTTTATTGGCAATAACATCCAAGAAAGAATCTCCCTACTCCCTGGCTTAGAAACCAAAAGGCCAGCCGTTTGACTGAGTTTTGATCTCTATTGGTATCTCTCACTTGAGTCACTTAATTCTCCTTACACTTGATTGTAGTTTGGATTTGCTTCCTAAATCCAACAACCATAAGGTAAGTGAAAATTTTCATTCTGTTAAGTATAACTAATTCAGAGGATATATCACCAGGAACAATTTGGCATATCAAGAAGCAATGTCTTAACCTAACACATCTAAACTTCATAACCATCTGAGAAATAGAAACACAGCATATTGGAGAAAAATTGAAAGGACAACGTGATATTCAAAAAGACTAGACAATGAGTTTCTACTTACTGTAAACTACTTATGAAATTTACATTATTACCTCCAGAACCTCAATTGCATCAATACTAATGAAAGGATCCGAAACATGAAACGCCCACATATTGAGAATTATAGGAGAGATAATAGGCTCTGCAGATGCTGATGATTCATGACCTATAAAAAAAAATAAAATATGAAATTGTAGAAATGTAAAAGAAAACACCTTATTATAAAGGGGACACGAGAAGTAATTCATGTGTAATATCAACCGTATCTAAACCCACCAGCTCTAATTGCAGCTTGTAGTGTTTCAAGCACCAGGTGTAATGTTTCATCAGAAGCCTGAAATGAGAGTCATAAGACAACCATTAGATGTGACTTCAACAACTGCTTTCAAGAATCATGCAATCATACATTACCTGATGAAGAAGATCAGTCAGTGATGACAATAGACCCATTATTTGAGGCTGGATAACACTCTTGTTTGCTTCATTAAGTAGCTGTGAAAGTGCTCTACAGGCACCTACTTTCACAGCTGGAGGGCTGTCAATAAAAACACTCACCATAAGATTACCCTATCAATTACCTGTGGTCAGATATCAACATGGGATAGGTACACATACACATCCATGCCAATTGTCCTTATAGCAGCATGGAGAAAGTGTTCCAGAATTCCACAGCTGATCTGAACAACATCATAACTTGAATTAGATCTTTTGAAATGACATAACCCATGAGATGATCTCAAAATAACGGAGATGACATCATTACCATGGAGGAAAACCTAGCAACTGATACAAACATACGAGCATAAAGAAAGGGATATTCATGCACCCCTGCAAACAAAATGGCAATATCAAGATGCATCCACTAAATTAACAATATAATACAACTATGGAACACAATAGAAACAAAAACCAAATGAATACCAATTCCCATATCTTCAGTGATCATTTGCTCTAAAAGGTTTCCTAAGCCAGGAACCTGCTACCATAAATTCAATACAACATTGAAGTTGAAACCTAGAAAGAAAATTCATTTGACATAATACCCAAGGCCAAAGGAAAAGTTGCCCACTCATAAAAGAATATTATCATGGAAAGAACAAACCTCCGCCTCAAGCAATTGCTCTGACAAAGAAGATAAAGCGAACAAAGTAGCCTCCCTTATCTAAAAAATTTACCAAGCCAGAATGAGTTATGAGGACAATTTAAAAAAAAAAAAAGAAGAAGAAGAAAGAAAGAAAGAAAATTCCATTAAAATGATTTTAGAAACTACTGGAAAACAAATGACAAACAGGATCTTCCAATATGATTATAAGGCATTAAAGAAGAAAAGGAAAATTAATTACAAAGACACAAAAGCATGAATTCAACTGCATCCAACTTTCAGAAAGATTTCTACAATTACATAGGGGAAGAAAAGGTGAAAATCAAACTGAATATTAATACCATCTTCATTTGTCCTAGCTTCGTGTGAATGCTCCTACTGACATATGAAGCATATGTATTATGGGAAAAAATTAAATACCATGCATACCATATATATTGCTACCCTTCAATTTAGGGAGCTAAATTATGATTTTATCCTGATGAATTGATGTGGAACCCTCATAAAAACTCTTGAATCCTAACAGATGAATTTAAACGGACTCAGTATCACATATGTTATCCACATATCAAAATACTTTTATTAGAATTAAGATCTCAAGGCCCCTCTAATTTTAACTTGATCTGGTGCAATCATGCAGTTAAAACCATGTCATCTACTTGTCTGTCTCACCCAGATGAGTAAAAGTAAGATGCTACATTGAATGGGAGATAATTGCAGAGAGTGGAATTCTGGTTCAAGCATAATATTGGAAATACAACAGAAATTTAAGGCTGATGCAACCCAATAAATTCTCCGAGGTAGCCGAACAGGACAACTAAATGGGTAGTTTCCAAACTAAAGGTGTGATCACCAGGCACACCTGTTGAAGATGGTTCTTGTTATTTTCTGTGGGGGGATAAGTCTTGAGGAAAAAGAAAAAATTGTTTACTCTATATTTAGTTTTCAATTCTGAGGGTAACCGTTTCCATGCTTTAAGCAACCGGTCCATATTGATAGAAGAATTTTCCTTTCATGTGTTAAGGCCACAAAATAAAAGCTCATCAAAACAAGTTTAAAACATTAAGGTGAAAGACTGTTGTTTTACTCTTACACACACAAGCCAAGTTGTGCATACACTTAAAGCAAAAGTTGAGAGGACAATGTACGAAAGAAAAAATTTTAGAGCCTAAAAGATAAATCTTTCATAGTAGGCAAGCCACAATAGAAGTTTCTACTTACCCTCCACCAAACTACAGAACCACCAGCTTTTTCTTGTTGAGACTCACTGAACCGTTTCCTCACAGCATTTAGAATAGCATCAATACCTTCTCGCGCAAAACATGTTGCCACCTCCTCTAGTAAAAGTGAACCTGTAGAAAGTGTGTGTGTGTGTGTGTAGGAAATTAAATTTTAAAAAAAAATTCAAGGAAATCTTGAAAAGTAAGAGATATGCTATCAAACAGAGGAACAGATTCCAAGTCTTATATGCCACATCAGGAAAATGCAGGCGGAGATTTGTCAAAATTCAAAGACCAATGGGTTGAAGATGGGGTGAACATGGGGAACAGAAGGGAAAAGATGAAGATAGATGCAGAATGAAGTTATAAAAGTACAGATTGCAGCCTGTTGACAATTAATTTGGTAATTGCACCTCCTTCAGGAAACTACCTTGGTTTCAATAGACTGTGTATTCCCTCTGTGACTAAAACAAAATTATATTACTTGGTGCAGTACATATCCACCTAAGAAGCCATAAATCTTTCAAGCTTCATCAGGATGCATGCAGACACGAAAATCTAAGTTACGTTACTTGTGACCATAGGCTTTTTTCCTCCTTAACCATGCAAAACAATTTGAGAGAAAACAATTGTTTATAGTTCATCTTCAATTAGAATAACGGGATTTGACCTCTGCTCTATCTTTTGATGGAGATCATTTTGTCAGTCTCGTGCTCACATTTCATATTCCACACAGAGTAAGAAATATAAGAATGATTCTGTTCATTAATAAAGAAACTTTCCCAGCCATACATCTCAGAAAAAGATTAAGCACTAGATTACACTAACTACTGAACATCGTATCAAAATTAATAAATGAAGTGACAGGAAGAGAAGACATACTGGTAGTCCAGGAGAGGAGGTTTTCAAAACATGACATAAGTTTGTGCGTAGAATTAGTCATTAACCTAATCGTTAACTACACAAACCTAAGCTTCCTACCAATCATCAATCAGTGTCAAACTTACAGAAGTGTCATCTAGGTAGCATAATTGAAGTACATTAATGTTAATTAGTGTAAACTAGAAAATCCACCCCATGTAATCTGGTATTGATAAAAATATTCAATAACACATTTTCAGTGTATGAGCTACTTACCAGAAACACGGCAGCTATAAGTGGCATCATCCTCATCAGCTACAAATTGATTAGCATCCATCGACCATGTATGGACCTAGAAAGGCTTCAAACATAAGAAAGGGGGAAGGGTAGAAATTGAAACCTTAAAAACCTTAAAATTAAAGGAAAATAAGGGTTATGATAATTGCAGCATCCAAAAGATTGAAAGTTTCCACTGCATAAATGAGACAACCGACAGATCAAAAATGCATGTCTAGGTCAAGAAACTCTTAAACACCACATAGTGCAGACCATCATCATTTGCAATAATACAAAGCCTAGAACATTTTGAGCCAACATCACAAAGAACGCTTGATTTTGTCCCTACACCACATAGCCCAGCAAGTCAATCTACCTGTGACTTCTGTTCATAGACATAATGACAAGTGGGCCACAAGCAATCAATTTTGGAATTGTTTTATATATTTAAAATACACAGCTGGTCTCTATGAACGATTAGCTTATCATAATAGCATCAGTAGTCTTTGACAACCACAGAACCCACCAAGTGTAAAGATGGATCACTCGATCAGACAATTTTTCCAATGATAACACTCAGTTTAACAACCAATACTGAAAATGCCAATCCATGGAAATCCTGCATCATTTTAGTTTTGAGTCAAGAAGAGCAAATATGAAGTTCCAGTCCAAGCCATAGATATGTAGTTCAATAATCATTGCTCTAAAAATTCAATTTCCTCAACATAAAAGTGATGTTAAGTGAAGGGGTAACAAGAACAAAGCTCTTTAACCAAGTCCTATGCAGTTAAATGCAATTATGCACTGCTTATATGGCAAAAGCATAAAATATAACAGTGAAATTGCAGAAGCCCTCATCTGTCATTTTTAAAGGGGGACTCCTTTAACAATTCATTCTTATCTTTACAGTCATTTTATTCGTGACAATTTACTCAACAGAAACCACATGAATTTTTGGTACATTCAACGAACAAAACAAGTAGAAGAAATAAGCTAGACCCTAAGAATACTGAAATATCAAACATTAGAATAGTACTTTCTATGCTGAAGCCTCATAGTTTGTTCTCAGAACCCCAGATCAGAGTGAAGTAAAAGATTGAATGAATGAAGAGATTCAACTGTTTCTAGGAATCAATTATTTTCCTCCAGGAACTACATAGACAAAACTCAAGCATATGTTAGGATAGTGAACTAGATAAATGATAAATGTGAAGGTCTCATACAATGTTTTGATCAATACAGTTCCCTTCTGTAAGTGATAAGCTATTGTACAGTTATTTAAATATACACAGGAGTACTGCATTCCGCTCAATGGCATAAAGTCAATGACTGGTGTGAGTAATCAGCTTACATCAGCGATAGTATCAGGCAAGTGATTTGAATCATTTTTTGGAAGAAAATAACCACATAAGCGTATTTCATTTTACCAATACTGAATGATTGGGTAGGCAGGCATTTCAGCTAGTTTCTCAAAGAGCAAGAGACTATAGTAGTAGTAAAATAGGGATGTAGTGCAGATCAGGAATATGTGTAGATTGGATTTGAATAACAACCTCAGTCAAGGACTTCTTAAAGGATAGAAGAAATGAAACTGAATAGGCATGGTCATGACTGAAAATGGAAACAACTACAACAGCACTACTAACATCATGACCAAAATACTACAGGAAATACTTCAGCTTCTTTGGTTTCAAAGGTAAGAACAATGGCAAAGTAAACACCCTAAATGTAAATAAAAAAAAAAAAGGGAAAATGTTACTGAAATAAAGGAGGTTGGATTCAGTTAAAGGTAAATAAAGCCCTTGTGTTGTCAAGATGGCAGCAGAATAAGATGAAGTCAAAGTCCATTCTGACACCTGAATGAATGAATAATTACCTGTTGTTCTGTCACTTGCAGAAAACCAATAGTGTAATATACCAAGTCTGCAATATTTGTCTCAACAACCTACATGATCAAATTTTATAAAAATTATACCAAATAACTACAAAAAGAAATAGTAACTAAAGAGGACATAGAGTCTTCTAACTTCACCTTTACCAATTTTTTGCTACCCACAATGGTCAATAGAAACTCAAACAACTGCAAGATCAGAATCAAACACAAAAAAATGGAGGAAAGATCAGTTAAACTAGAACCAACTGATACTTGTGCACTTGACGAAAAACCACAGGTTTTGGTGAATCCTAAACTATGACACAACAAGAAGCTTGTTACCACTTTCTTCAAACAAAATCAATAATTAAGTTTAAAACATTCGCTGCAGCTTTTTATCATAGCCGTCTACCTTCCCATTGCCAACCAAACCTGGAATAAATGAATTTTCCCTTTCCAAAGGTGGTTGGAATGCCTTGTAAAAAAGATTGACCTGTCTCTAGACATAATCTCCAACCACAAAACTATCACCACCTGTTAACCATATAAAAGATAACTACTTTTTCAGCTTTAGCCAACATTGCACAAATACAATAGCATTCAATCAACTTAGAACCTAACTCCACTTCATGTATAAGTTGACATCTAATTTGTAGTTCTAGCTGTACATGTTCACACATGTGCACATGTGCACATGTAAAAACACGCTTTCAATGCCCAACTAAGCCAAATTGAGGACAAACTTATGCCAGATGAATCTAAAACCTGTTTAACACTCCCTGCCTCTTCAAGCTTGCCCTCACGCAAAACCCCTATAAATTTAAAGATAATTATCTTAAACAAGAAAAAAAATCAATCCATACTAAAAGGAGACACTTGTATCTAACTTATCTTAACTTTTTAATATGCTAAACACTTCTAAGTTTTGTCAATAAAAGTCTGAAAAAGAATATTTGAATGCATCACATGTAAACAATTGAAACTATCAGGCCCTACTCTTGGAGACATAAAACCAATTAAGAAAGATCAGGACCCAATTTTATCTGCATTATAGTACTTATAAAATAAACAAATAGATCATGACCAGTAAATTTGAATTACCTGAATAACAAAGGAATCAAGGCTTTTCTCTGCACCATCAGAGTCATATCTACCCTCATAAGGATCCTCTGTACCTTCAATTGCTGATCGGGTATATACTCTCAAAGATGATATAAATGTCTGCCACAGAGGCCCCACAATAACTGCAAAAAATGAAAGCACAGGGAGGCACCATTAGTACTAAAAATCAAAATAAAACTCAGAAAATATGCTAAAAGAACA
The DNA here is from genome assembly GCF_002168275.2 of Theobroma umbraticum. Taxonomy (NCBI): domain Eukaryota; kingdom Viridiplantae; phylum Streptophyta; class Magnoliopsida; order Malvales; family Malvaceae; genus Theobroma; species Theobroma umbraticum. The sequence goes on from NW_018397266.1 coordinate 894,839, forward strand.
TATAAAGAGATATGACCAATTTACCCATAAATTCACTCTCAATGAAGCTATGGAAATTCTGAGCAAACTGATTCAAGCACTTTAAAACCTGGGGGAAAATTTGAGTCATGAGCAAAGAGTACAAAATATGGCAACAGATAGAGATTAAAGAATGATACCAACCTCCATTCTGATGCTCCAATCATCAGGATCTTCAGGTTGTACAGGATGTTCCAAGATCAAAGAGAACTGATCTACCCATGGTTTAAGCATTGGTTCCATCAATGCACTAGTTTCTGCCTGAACATAAATATATTAGTTCTGTTAATTAGTAGTGTGACAACATTAAACCAACCACATTTCAAGATCCAGCACAATTAAAATAGGATGTATGAGAGTACCTGATATACACCCCTCATATCCCCCAACATGGAAATGCAAGCATAAACTATAGAAAGGGCTTTACTTCTCAAATATTTGCTATAGATCTGCACAAGCAAGTCTTATCACAATGTAAGCTGTTTCCACCTTTTATTTTCCGAAGTTCGCAATAAATGAAATTGAAGAATGCCTATATCTGTACCAAGAATTCAAAATTTTTTAGAAGAGTTTAATAAGAAGAATCATGTACTAAGATTTGGCAATTAAGAAGGACAAAATACATCTATGCCAAATGCTAGTGGCCTATGCATTAAATAATAAATGTACAAGGGTCCATTCATGACCTGGAAAACAAGATGAAATTCAGTTCAAAAGCTTTAAGAAAAATCCACCATATACAATGAGAATTTTTCTTTCAGAATAACTTTAACTTACACTTTTAGGTAACCAGAATGACAGTCAACCACTGAAAGCAGGGATTAGTTAATATGACTACTAATTTTGGCAATATGATATAAGTACATGCTTGAAACATGTTAAATTTGTGGTTACACTTGAACAGGTAAAGCACTCTCTAGACAGCTTCAACCCTGCCCCCACTCCCATGCTCACTCTATACCATAACAAGGGCATCATGTACATACACAAATAAGCACATGCACAGACAAATACACTAATTCCACACTTCCCAAAATTCTCATCTCCAGTAAATAAGATAAACTGCTCACTCTATATGGTAACAAGTGCATCATGTACAGGCACAAATAAGCACCTAAACAGACAACTCCACTAATCCCACACTTCCAAAATCCTCGTCTCCAGTAAATAAAACTCAAAATTATATGTAATTAAATAAAAAACCCCACAACAAGGATAGACCTACTCTAAAGCTATTATTAATGCAATGAAAGCAAAAGAAAACTGACCTGAGAAGATGATACAATGGTATACAAGCAAGGGAAGAGAACAGGTATTAATGTTGGAATCATTGTGTCATCCAAATCCCCAGCAAGAAGTGCCAAGCACCTAAGAGCACCATGCACTACAAAGTTTGGGAATGCTTTAATCAAATGAATCCAAACTTTCAAAAAGCTGACATCAATAATAACCAATTTTTGAATTTAAAAGAGAAAATTTACATTGCCAAAAAGCTTAAAAGTAAGTGAAAATAAAGAAGTATAATGTACATATTCAATGCTTTAATAATAGAGGAAATTTACATCATTCAATGCTTTAATAATGTACATAATCATGAGAAATAAAGAAGTATGTCTCAAGGCATGATAATAGGCTAAGAAAGAATAAGCTCAAATACAATTAAAGGAAGGACCAAGAAAAATAGAAGAAAAAAAATACTTCTGGCCACAAAGTGACTGTCATGGAAGATTGACAGAATGAATTATACAAGAACAAATAATAGATAATTGGATCAGAAAACATACATAACTTCACGGAAAAGAGTTAGATATAAAAAATATATTATAAGATAAAGCATCTAAAGTAAGCCACCTGAGATGACTATTACACCAATGAACCACGAAAGAAAATGTTAAAGATTATGAAACAAAAAGTAACAGGATTAATCAGAGCATGAATGCATGATTTCTTACCTCCATTCATATCACTTTGATTACCAATCAGCTTCAGGAGGAATGGCAACAAGTCTGGCCAGCTTTCTGGCCAGTCATAAACCGCAATAGATGCTATAGCCATACTAATTGCTGTGCAAAGTTTTCGATTAGGATCATCCAAAGTTGATAAAAGAAGTCCGCGGATAACAGCCTGCCAGTATAATCATGATGGATTTAATATAGAGGTCAACATGGTACATTAAATACATGATATTTAACAGAATTTTTTATTACTAGCTATAACTAGAGGTGGAAAACCAATCCATAAGTTTCATCTCAAAATTTAAAATAAAAATTAATATAGAGACAGAAAGTGAAAAGTTATATATACATCTAGAGCTGCTCAACAGCGACAAAAGGAAAAGAAACAATTTTTTATACTTATCATTAACTATGTAAGAATAACTAAACAGTCAAAAACATCGTTATATGTTTCAGTCAAGTTATTATAGTTCACTAGAAGTAGAAGTGCAACGAAATAAAAATGCAATGGCATATTATGAAACTACACAAGAAGGCATCGAGGCTAATATAATAGCAAGTTACATAAGTATATGATGAGAAAGAATTGAAAGCCAACAAATGTAAAAGCTCCAACACATGATCGAATAGAAAGAAGCAGTGGAATGCCTCCAAGCCCAAACTATTTTATCCAAGCACAATCTTCCCAAGATTCACAGGATAAGCATGTATTTCAACAACTAGTTTTTTTGTTTTCAAGCAACATGATTTACTGATTTCATCACACTGTTTGCCAAAATGCCAAAATTAGGTGTGTTTACACACACACACACACACACACACAAAAGAAAAAAAAAACCTCGAAACTTTGAATTTGGAGTTTAAATCCAAAAATATTTGACATCTGCTTAAAAAGAAAGTCAACAGATTTTAATTGGGTTTTACAATATATATTAAATATAAGAGAAATTTTAAAATATATTTATTTTTATTTATGAGATTTTGTAGATATTTTGTAATCAAATAACAGTAAGATAATGGCATGGGATAAAAGAAATTTTAATTAATATAGAGGGTAATTGACTCATAAAAATCTTGATTGAATGCATTAAGTAGGTCATTACTTAACATTCTCAACACTTTTTCACTTAAAATACCGTATTATTAAGTGGTACCAAAATCTTAAAGGCAAACTAAAAGATCAAATGATTGAAAAGTTTAATTCTCAATACTTTATCTGCTTACCTAATTATCAAGAATACCTTAGTTAAAGTTTTGTAGCTAATTTTGTTATTCTACATAGATGTATATATATTTCAAAAATGGGCCAAAAACCAACAAACACAATCTATAGCAAGAAATATAATGCAAACTTCTTATCCAACAACCAGTAAAAATCAGAAGCCAACGTATACATAAATTGATTATTAAAATTATATGAGCTCAAAGAAAACTAACTCAGTTTGGTCGACAAAAAATGATTAACTGGAAGATAATTTTCATTGTTTAGTGAGCACAAAGAAACCTCATTAAAACAAAATGATTTTGTCAGAAAAGTAAAATAAGGAATTTAAAATAGAACTTTGGAAATGATTTTCCTTAGATGAAGTTATCCAATTAGATTGATCCACTAAGCAAAGAGCATAATATATTTTCATCTAATTAGAAAGACAAGTGCTCACACATGTACACACACATACATATAAGTTACATTTAGGTTATTTTTGAGACAATGGTTCACTACCAAAAAAAAAAATTTTAAAGAGTTATTTCACGTCAACCAAATGAGGCCTAAAAACACTAACAAAATCCTAAAGTATGCACCAATATACAGCTACAACAAAATTGATCATATTCTTTTTAAATATGCAACAGAATAGGTCTAAAACACACACGCGCGCGCACGGGTTATTTTTGAGGAAATTTTTTCGCAATAATTTTCATCAAGAAATCATTCTTCACCAACCAAATGACGCCTAAACACAAACAAAAACATAAGGGATCCAACATTAAAGTATGCAACAAATACAGAGCTACAACAAAATAGACCATATGCATTTTAAATAAGCAAAGAGAAGAAAAGGTTTATGGGAGGAACAAATAAAAGTGAATTTTTTCTAGTGTCCGACTTCATAAGGTACCTTCTCATCACTTGAAACAGCAGGATGTTCAAATGATTCATCACCCTCATGCCAGTGTTTTTTGATGAAATGCTTCAAAAGTACAGCAGCTAGGTGCAAGATGTTAAAGCTTTACAGGAACAAAAACCTCACGTTATATATAAAATACCAGACAATTCAGCGATGAACATGCAAGTGTGACTCCTGTAATTTTTTTAAATAATCAAAAAGAGAAAACGAAACAACACAACAACTTTTTTTCTCTCTTCTTCTAATATTATGAAGGAAATAAGCTGTTGATCAATATAATATGTGATGTAGGGTTTCTCTTCATCAAATAAAATAAGAAAAAGAATAATAATTTCCATGAAACTGAAGAAACATTTGACAGATATTCTTCTCTGATTGATAGGGTGTGATGTAAGAATCAATCAACACAAATTAAATGGGCTCATCATCAAAATTCATTAACAAATAATATAACAGGTAATCGAAAGAATGACTTAGGTGAATCAGCTTTCAAACAAGGATATCTGACGCAGTCCAAATGGAAGATCTCTGCTTGCAGCAACCTTTGATAATCCCCTGCCAAAGCCTTCAGGACAAGACAAGATGTGATCAATAATCACTACAAAATACAAATGAAATGAGACAATATCTACAAAGGAAATTAAATGGGATCGTATGCTCCAAATGATTTTGGTCTCTTTAAGCCTCCCAACTACTAACTAGTGGCACTAAAACACACTAATACCAGGCAGTTGAGGGAATTTTTTTCTTATTTCAACCTCATCAAAGTATGCCCATTTGGTCCTTAATTATATGAGATTTTACTTTCATTAACATACAAAAGAATGATATGATCTCTCAACAAATAATATCTTCAAGAAAATTTATAATTAAAAAGAAATCAAAGCTGCTAGGTAACACTTGATTTCTTAAACACCAAGAGTAACACAGAGAGTAATATCACATTATACACACACACAGGTGCGCAGATATGGAGAGAGAGAGAGAGAGAGAGAGAGATACACATGTATGTATAAATCTACTCCTTAACTGTCATTATGAGGAGCGAAAATAGAGATATTTAAATAAAGCAAGCTCTTGCATTGTCATTAAGAAGCAGGATTGCAAAATAACTTAGTTTCAAAGCCACATGTTATAAACAATTCTCTTTTTTTCCAGCTCTCAAATATTCAGCTATTTTTCCTCTCATTCTAAAACCAGTATGCAAAAACGCTTGTCATTCTTCCCCTCACTCAACTTCATTATTTCATTTTTACAAGGATGTTTTCTTACATATAAGAACTAGAGGCTTTATAGAAAACAGCTACCACTCTATATTTAATTTCTTGAGCATGAAAGCTATAATCCTTTGAGTGACTGCACCATTTTCTCTAGCTCCTTTTCAACCATACATTTAGATAAAAACACAAACCTCGAGTTTGACAATTCAGCTCGTTTATAAACCAGCCGAGCTTTAAGCTTAAAGCTACTCAACTCATTCATATTTGCAAATAAATCTCGCAAACAAGCAAGTTTATAGCTCATAAATAAAGCTCATTATTACAATGCAAGCAATGGTACTAGTTTTAAATTATTTCCGTTCGGAATGGTCAATTTCTATTCATCTGGAATGTTTTTATTGTGATATTATGAATTATGTTAAAAATTACATTAATATATATATATATATTGTGTAACGTTTATTTTTCGATGGGCTTGACTAAATTAAGAACCTATTTCAACGATTCTTTTGCTAAAATTTTCTTTTTGCTTTATAAAATTTCACTATCAAAGCAAAAGTAAAAGGTAAAAAGCAAGGTTATTATTAATTAAAAATGAACAAATAATCAAAATCTAACACCGATTATGAAAAATAATTATCAATATATAAATAATATCAGGCATTTCGTTATCTGTAACATATTTTATTTATAATCCTTTGCTTTTTATCTGAATGCCTTTTTTTTTCTCTCCTAAAACAAGTAGTAATAAAAACACCAATCAAACAAAACCTAAACATGTACATTAAACCAACTAGCTACGATCAGTAAGCTTTAAATTACGATCAAAACAGTCAAGAGCGAGATAAAAAGAAAACGAAAAACCTGGTTGAAGAGAGGCCTGATTAAGGGACGCTTCGGCGAAAGAACGGACCTCTTGGTTAGGGTCCAGCGTAGCAGACAAGCAATTCAGTAGCCATTGTTGATCTTCATCGACTGTCACATTCGCCATCCCTCAACTCCAAAATGGAGAAGGAAAACCCTACTTTTTCGCTTTCCCGATGATGCTTTCCTGTTATTTCCGTACAGCTCTGTGTTTTTGTTTCCCGCTCAAAAAGAAAACAACAGAAAGAAATGCGAGAGAGACAGAAAGGTGGATTTTGTTTCAAGTTGGTGGAATTTTGTTTCGATTAATAAAATCATTCTCAGGTGTGCCTAGTGGCAAAATTGAAATTTTACCCAGTTTAGTGCCCTCTCGCAGCGATTTTTTAGGGTTTTGCTTTTTCAATTTCCTTTTAAAAAAAAAACTCTTTAATTTCTTTTGTTTGCTGTCCGAGCCCATTAATACTTGTTTGGGCTTTGGTCCAACCATACCCAAGTCCATATAGTTCCATTAATACTAGTAATTGTTTAATTTACTTGAAATAATTAATTTTCACGTTGTCTTTACATTATAAGACAATAATAATCAGTCTTACACACTTCCCACTGTATAAATGACCAGATTTATGTTTAATTCATAGTCAATATATAGCATTTATACACTATCTTAACTATAAAGTATTATTTTTTAAGATTATTAATTTTTAAATTTATTTATTAATAATGTGATAATATTTAATTCACCGATGGTGTATTGTGTATTTAATATAAATCATTAATATATATACAACTAGTTTTGTTGCTTAAATAATACAAGCACTCACATTGATTAGTACATTTTACCAAAGTCAAAGTTCAAAAACAAACACCTTGTTGCTATAATGAAAACTAAACATGAATAGCAAAATACACATATTGGAAAGAAAACATCATAGGTTATCTCTTCACACACCAATACTAATATAGTACAATAATAATTAGAACATAAAAATACAATAGATTGTAATATTTTCTTAATCCCGTTTGCTTCTAATTTGATTATTGTGGTTGAAATCATAGGTTAATACCAAACTTCCATCCATTCTTTTCAATATAAAGCTCTCAACCAATACATAACAACCAAACTTTTTCCACCCAACAATCCCTGCATATTCTTCTCTTCTTGTCACCCTTGGTTTCTCTTCATTGCCACTAATCCACCTAAATCTTTCTTCCTCCCATTTCATTATCTCAAGAATTGCTAAACACAACCCCACAGTGACTTCTCCTCTTACATCACCAAAGCTCTTAAACCACATTACTTGGTCAACCACATTCCTCTCGTGCACCTCTCTTCCAGCAATTGAAACTAGTTATTTGTGAACACTAACATCCACAGCCACAGCATTGCCTTTGTTACCTTGACTTTTGCATTCGAAAATCTGTTTCCATTTTTGCTCAAGTGTAATCTCAAAATACATTGATGTGCGCATCTGATCTTTAACTCTACCTTCCTTGATAAACAGGAAAGGAGAATACCATTTTCCTACAACCACAAATGAAGAACTCTTACAGGATAATGGAAAGCTGAATTCTATGTGGCATCAAGGCCTGGTGCTTCACTCAATTGGGCAATTATAGATAATGAGGTAAAGACTTGCAATCCTCTTATCCTCAAGAGATTTGGAGGAAACCCGTCTTGAGTTACGGATTTGACATTAAAAGAACCCTGTTTGTGAGGATGAAGCTCAAATTGTTGATATATGTTTTGGGGATTCAAAGGTTGAGGATCGACATCATGGATACAGTTGCAACAACAAATAGTGGTCACGTCCTCTTCTTTTGAACTCGCGAGTGCTTTCCTGCAAGCCAGTTTGAATGCATATGTAGATGTAATCAATCTAAGCATGATCGACTCCTAAAATACTAGACACATGCTGGCCTTACAATAAACGAACTTACCAAATATATAAATATAGTCAAACAGAAATGAAGATAATCTTAAAATAGAAACATTGCATACCCTTTACGCCACCCACGTGTAGTATTGCATAGTACCAATTGGATGATAATGGCTTATTGAGAACAGGAATGAATAAACAGGATAGTAATCATATTTCCTGGAGTTGGCAGAGCCATCACCCCCTCTGTAATATACTCTATACTGGAGCAACAGTTACTTGTTTTGAGGGAAAGGCAGCTCCTTGACATTGTAGGCTTTCAATTTGAACAATCCGAAGCAGTAGCTCACTATTACCTCAGGTTCTTCATCTTGGATTACCACAACACCAAAATTTGGACCTTCAGGAGGAGGCGAAAACAGCTCTGAAGCAAACTTTTTATACATTGAGAGAGGCCTTGTCACATACATTTTCGTTGTACAGCTTAAATTTCCTTGGTTTTCTTCAAGACTGTGAAACCTCATTTACTTTTTTTTGGAAAGGGGGGGGAACCAACAGCTTCCTCAATATAATTAATAAGTATAGCATTGTTCATGCACTTACAAAATTACTACTAAGAATAGTGTCAGACGTTTGCTTCATCATCATCATGGGTTGAAGTAACTTAAGAAAGCTATGCTTGTTCTCCCCTCTTGGCATTTTCCATTTTTGTCATTATTTGTTGGTGCTTGATTGATGTTAAACTAAACGTGCAGTTAGTGGTGAGGTGGCAAAAGATCTAACACTCCATTTTCATTTCATTTTTTAGTTTCAATTTCCTTGCTAATTTAAAGTTAAATTTTCTAAGATTTCTCTGCAGAAATAAGAAATTCCTTTTGCATCCTCTCTCTATCTTTCTAGAGCTTTTGCCAATAAATGATGTACTTTGTACAAGACAAAACAAATTTTGTTGGAAAATACAAAGAAAAAAGAATAACTTCATAACAATTACAATCATCTAATTATATTCTCACTCTACTAATGTAAATCAAATTAAACAATCATGATCAGTGAAACTTCTTAGAGTAACAAAAAAAAATTACAGAAACCATCATTCCCATTTGCTTCTAATGTGATGAGTATGGTTGAAATCATAGGTCAATGCCAAACTTCCATTCATTCTTCTCAACACAAACCTCTTCACTAATACATAACACCCAAATTTGTTCCACCCACCATCCCTTCCAGATTCTTCTACTCTTTTAATCCTCTTTTGTGTTTCATTCCCACCAGCCCACCTAAACCTTTCTTGTTCCCACTTCATTCTCTCAAATATTGCCATACTTAACCCAACAACTACTTCCCCTCCCACTTGGTTAAAACTCTTAAACCATATCACCCCATCAAGCATTTCCTTTCCAATGTCTTGCAAAACCTCCATCCCATCAACTCTAAATACTTCTCTTTCAACTGTGACTTCTACTGTCACAACATTATCTTCGTTATAGCCATTATCACATGCATAAATTTGTTCGCATCTTTGTTCGAGTGTCATTTCATAATACATTTAGCTAGCCATCTGATCTTTTAATCTTCCATCTTTAATAAAAATGAAAGGACAATACCATTTTCCAACAACCACATGTTCTGAACTTTTGCAAGCTAATGGGAAGTTGAATTCCGGTAGGTGGGCTCGGAGGGCAGTGTCAAGTTCGAGTGCTTCACCTAATCTGAAACTATGAGGAGTTGAGATAGATGCTCCCCAACCTTTTCTCTCTAAGAATTTTTTAGGGACCCCATCTGGGGCTACAGATTTGGCAACAAAGCCACCCCAACTTCAAGGACATATCTCAAATTGTTGATATATGTCATGATGATTTGCATATTGTGGCTCAATGTCGGGAAATCACTTGTAGAAACAGCAAGTAACAGCATCCTCCTTTGTTGAATTCGCAAATGCTTCCCTACACCCCAATTCGAACTCGTTATCAACTTAAAAAGAATATATTTGCATCGAGTATTTAGTTCAATGATTAGTATATAATCTCTATTCAATTCAAAATGCAAAGTTAAAATTTTCATTCTGAAATCTAGAACAATTTCCCCAATGCAAATTAGCTGATAGTAAACTAATAACTGCCCCCTAGTGGCCTTATGGACTCAAGAATATATCAACAAAATTGAGTGCAATTTATGAAAATATACATAGCCTTTATGGCTTCCTCGAGGCTTCAATGCATAATATTGATTAAAGGACAACGGTTGATCAAGAACAGGAATGAATGTAACAACATTACGATAAACATGTCGACGTTGGCCAGAACCGGTTAAATAGAGGAGCTTTATCTTCTTGTTTTGAGGGAAAGGAAGGCCATCTAGTTCATGACTTTTGCACAATACAAAATAATAAGTTGGTTTTGTTTCTTCATCTAGGATTACTAGAATACCGAAATTGAGACCCCCGGGTGGAGGTAATGCATGAGTTGAAGGAAACTTTTTGTACATAGAAAGAGGCCTTGTTACATACATCTCTTTATAGATTCCTAAAGGCTTATCTTTTTGCTGCGCTGATAGTTTCCTACTATGCAATCTCTTCTATGGAATCCAAATTTATAATCGTATTCTTCATACTTGTTTATAAGAGAAAAAATATGTTAAATTCAAACAAGCAACGTACAAGTAAAAGCACACTTTCTTTTGGCCAAGAACTAGTCAAAGCAAGCTTTCCTTAAAGGTTAAGTAAAGGCTCAATGGCATTTAGTATTGGTTGGAATAAGCTAGAGGTTGACAAGTATAATCGGAGATGGATGCTACCTTATCAACATGTTCTTATTAGACCTTATCAAAAATCAGTCACAAAATAAGTAAAATATAAATCTCTACAACAACAGAAAAACAAAAGTTTTCTTGCACAAATCTTTGGTCAAACCCATTGATAAGAATAATCAGTTACTTGCAAAGCTAAAACTGTATCAGAATATAAACACGACAAACCCAAAGTCTTCGTTTTTTTTTATTTGGATGGTAATATTTGTTTTTGCTGGCTGTGGGCCGTGGGACTAGCTCAAAGCAATCTAAGTGTAAGTTTTTGCCCCTCGATGGCTCCATCTGCAAAGGATCACAGTAACGTACATGGCTTGGTGCAAAAATCCTTTATCCAGACATAGGCTTGAATTAAAAAGGCCAATGACAATAAGCCACAAATTATTTGATAAGATATTGCTCTAAGCAATTCGTGCTACACTAGTACTTCAGCATCATGGCACTAGTATTAGTATACAGCTAAGACATGCATTTTCTTATTTTTCACCTTCATTTGAGATACATGTAATCCATTATATTAAAAAGTCAAGGATGGTAAGTTAGCTACTTTTCTTTCATATACTTGATTAATCAACATAACTACATCTGCATGAGAAAGTGTATGAGCAAAATTGACATGAAAAGAACACAGAATTGAAATTTGAAAGATTGGTCTTTTTCAAGTTCAACCCTGTTAGGGTTCAGTGGTTGAGTGCAAGATCTTCATTTTTCTTCCTTGGACTGGTCCAATTTGGATGGTGCTTTGAAAATCCCCTGCCACCTTTGAAACTTTTTCTACTCTTTTTGATTCCTCTTTCATGCACTGTCATCCTACATGAACTCCATTGCAGAAGGCTCCATCTCCAACCAGTGCATTATTGATGGAACCGCCAAATTTATGTGTCATAAAATCACCACCATCCCTCATGCTGCTAAATGCAAAAAAAACACCTTTCTTCACAGCGGGGACATCTCCTTTCGACTCTGATTGAAAGTTAAATTTTAAGTCATTGAAGCCTAAATCATCTCCACCAGTGAAATAACTCTCCTTGAGAGAAAACACCTGCTTGTTTGCTCCATTAAAACCACCATCAACATCCAAGAGACCACCACCACTACCACCACCAACACTTTTTCTCATACCTCTAATATCTTCAATATCATACTCCTTAAAAGTACAGTCTTTTCTTTCACAATCAAAACCACTTTTTCTTGGTTCTACTTCACTGAACCCACTTTTTCTTTCAAGATCGAAAAACAAACCACCATTGACGCCAAAACTCCCAGCAGTTGAGATTGAGCTCCTAGCACTTGAAAAGTTCACCAGTCACTTCCATCTTTGGATCTAAAAAATCCACCACCCTTGAAACTACAAATAGACCTTGACCTTGACACACCTATGTAATCAACAATCTACAAATCACTTTTCTCATCAATCCCACCAACACTCTTACCACAATGATTATCTTTGTCTCTCTTTTTCCTAAACAACCTTCAAATTCTCCAAAAGCCATTATTTTTCTTGATCTCAACGTAAGTAGTATTGCTCCTCTTGAGCAAGAAAACTTCTTCTAATTTATTTTCACTAGAAGTGCTTTTAGGCTTGGAATTTGGGTTTGCAACTTGATCCTTGTTTTCATTCTCTATCAAGAACGAGACACGACCAACGCTGCCTACCTCACCAGTGCATGAGGTTCGAGGGTTGGAGGAGTTTTCAAAGCAAGAGCAAGATGAGAAACGTTGCTCACCATAATCTGAGGAAACCAAGTTGAACAACCAATCTTTGAGACAATACGCACATACACCAACGGAATATGATTGCGGATGTTTCTTACATGGGACATTTGATGAGGTGCTGTAGTCTTGGAAAAAATCAATATTATTGTTGTTCACTTCCACAGCTTTGCCTCTCTCTCCTTCATGGCTTCTCTTCATTATGTCTTAAATGGAACTCTAAACTTGGAAAGATTGGCTTATGATCAACTAGTGGTGCTTAGACAAGACAGAAAACACATAAATCAAAAAAGGTTATAAAGATCAAATGCTTGCTTTAATAGGTATATATGAAGACTAATTAAGGAAGCAAAGGATCAAATATGGGAAGGAAAAGTGACAGTTGAAGAAAGATAGAAATATAGTAAAGTTAGAAAAGCTAAAGAACTCTCAAGATTCTTAAGTACGCAAGGTAGCTTGACACTTTAAGGTAGGTAGACAAATAATAAAAAGCATAGAGAAGGCATTACCTTTACGTTTTTTTATGGACAAAGAAAAAACAGTGATGTAAATTGCATAAGTTCCTACATGTATATATAATTGTGTAGGGAATGGGGAAGTGAATGCAAACAACAAAATTTAGTAAAGTACTGAAACCAGACCAAAGCTCAAGCTCCATCCCCAAACTTTGCAACCGCATCTGCATGCACTGTCCACATTGCCCACAGCCACTTTGATTATACCTTTTGGGATACATGCACTAGAGTTTCTTTCCTCTCTTTTGAGTCCCACCATCAAAAAGTCTTTTGAATCATAAATGGTCCAAATCCATCAATTTGTCATGTGTTTTGTCAACTTTTCTTCGGATTTTCTTCACTTTTCCTTCTTGAGTATTGAATTTTTTTTCCCATGCTAAATGCTAAATGACACACAAAAAACTCTCTTCTCCATTCTAATTGGTTATTCACCATATTTCCTTCTATTATTGGGCTAATGAAAGTTACCCATCACATTTTTCCAAACAAACAAAGAAGAAAAAATTTTAGCCACAACGAGCTATAGTGAAGCATGCATATAATTAACTAAACCACTTTCTTTTGCAACTGTGCCATGGTTCATGACACCCATCTCATGTTCATATGTGCTTTTCATCTAGATCTTGAGCACGTGTTCCACCGACTGATCCATTTTTGGATGGTCCCCGCTCATGGAGGATTGAAGGCTTAACTTCTTTGTCATTTTATTCTTAGAATTTTCTCTTGGATATGTACTGTTTGATATGCTAACCTACAATCTTGGCCATGAGAAGCATGAAACCAATTTTAAGACATGCCCTATGCAACCAAAGCCTCCAAGTCCTAAAACAAACTAGGATGAATTAATGTTAAATGTCACATTTCACATTTGTTATTACCTTATTGGTACCAGCATCAGCATGTCTCCATGGTGAGACATAATGGGGGAGGGAGACATGCTCTCACCGCATGCTAGATCCACATGCATCATTGATACAAATAAGCAATAATTGTTTCTAAGTAAAGTTTGGTTCTAACCTTATTTGTTTATTTATTGTATTTAGATATGGCAATAATTATGATTTTCCTATTGTTCTGTGTTCACTAATAATTTTGTAATTTTGTAATTGATGCAATCTAAAAGGTTTTTTGGGGATTGTAAAGGTAAAAGCTTTGCCTTTGTAAACCATTACATCTACCTCTCAAGTCTCCTTCAAACGATTTAAAATGGAGTTTTTTTTTTAAATTTAAAAATTTTAAGAAAACCCCAAAAAGATAATGATTGTTATCATATAGTTTATATTGCCTTTTAGCTTTTTTATGCCTGCCTTTGTTTCGGCGGAAGCCCGCCATTGTTAAAGGTAACCTTCCATTTGGATGTTTCACATGGAAAATGATAGTAGTAGCTTTTATGGAATTTCAAATAATCTCCAAAAAGATTTTTGAGGGAAACATTTGGGCATGTATAATTTCAATTATTGAAACTCTGTTTTTTTAGAAATGTTTATTAACAGAGGAAAAATGAGTATCAAAAGGGAAAAAAAAAGAAAGGTGAAAATGTAAAAGTGGGTGACATTTATTTGATCTGACATTATATCTCAGGAAAACACAAGAAATAATTATCTTTAACATTTATTTTATTTATGAGTTATCTTATTATGTCTATTTAAATATGGTATCGAACAATATCAGCATTAATAGAATGATTTTAGAATTACTTAACTTTCTTTTGGTATTATAAAATAGACATAATACTTTAAATTTTTTTGAATTTTTTAGAAAAAATTATATAAATTTTTATTTTTTATTACATTTAATTAAATTTCTATACTTTTGTTTTATATTAAATAAACTCTTATAACTAACGATTGATAAAATACTATTAATTTAAACATCATTTATTATTTTTATACTTATATAACATTGATGTGGAATGTGAAATATCCAATGATTATGGTACCATCTACTATAATATGTTAACATGCCACGTTAGCACCATAAAACATAAAAATGATTAGTGATATTTTAATTAATGATTATTATTTAACTATTAATTAAAGCTTTATCAATGCAAAATAAAAATATAAAAACTTAATTTATATAATAAAAAATAAAAATTTATTTAAATTTTCTTACCCTACAATGAAGCCCAGCCCAGGTTCAGCCCATTACACAGCCCCAAAAGCCCCCTATCCTCTCCCGCTCCAAATAACAGGGCTCACTGCAACTACAAACGACACTGTGTGAGGAGAGCCATGAATAACACCCTCCTCAAAATCCAACACCCACCTTTACATTTCCGAATTTCCCATAGTACCGTTTCCCGCCTCCCTCCCTCCATTCACCTCTTTCCTAAATTATCCTTCCAATCATCTTCACTTTCCTTCTCGAGGACAGCCCAATGCTTCAAATTTTCAAGCCTTTCCAAAATCAAACCATCGGTTTATTGCGACGATGAAGAAGAAACAGAAGGACCCAGAAAGGGGTCGGTGGAATTTGAAGACTTGGCACCAAACGGTGACGTTTTCAGGAAGACGCTGAGATTGGTTGAGTGTTCCATGTTTGCTGCTGTCACTGGACTTGTCTACTTCTTGAGCAATTCCCTTTCAATAGAGGTTCTTTCGTTTGGTTATCTATCTCAAATTGCGAATTGCAAAATTGGTTCTTTTGTTATATTTATTTTTCAGTTTTTTTGTCAATTTTTTAGAGTGTTTGAATTACTATATTTTGAGCACTGTTATCATTCTTCCTCTAATTAGCTTTAAAGTTTTCTTTTGTCCCAAGGCAATAGTAAAATGATTAGAATTTTGGAAGAAGATATTTCAAGTTGAAATTTAAAGCTTGCAATGGGGTTTATGAGATAGAAAAAGACCATACCTTATTGTATAGTTTAAGGTCTGATTATATTTTATATGTTAACAAAACTTGGCTTTCAGTGGTTTTTAAGCTTTGAGCTTTATAATGTTTAACTTTGTCTTGAGAGGAAGCAAAAGAAACAGAATACAAAATTTATGATGCATCATATTCATAGCTCTTGGCTTGAAGTAGCTTTACTTGGTATCACTTATGTTTTCTTTTAATTTCTTCATTTCTTTCAGATGGGTCATTTTCAGAAAGTAAAAACTCATGGCCGCACTATTAAATCTATGTATTTGGTTTTTGGTAACAGTTGTTAATATATACCATGCCATGTCTATTGCTATAAATGTTTCTAACTTGAATTCTGTTTTGCTGCAGAACTACTTTGGATGTTTCTTTTCGTTGCCAATAGTGATCTCCTCTATAAGATGGGGTGTTGCATGTGGGAGGAAACAATTGGTTTGTAACTGTTGAGTAGGCTTTATGATGTGGATGTTATTAGAAAGCTAAGTTCTTAGTTGTCTAATTATTGAGATGGTCTTTCATCTTGGCAGGTAGCGACGGTTATGTTATTATTTGTGTTGTCTGGCCCTGTAAAGGCCATAAACTATCTGGTGAGCTGAATATAATCTGATCTGAAACTATTTTGCTTGATCTAAGTTATGAATTAAGCCACTAAAATATTGCCAGTCTACACCTCAAATTCTACAGTTAGGATTCTATATGCTCTCAACTTCTTTTTCAGCTATCTAATGAACAAAAGCACATTTGTTTTTCTTGTGCTTGCTCTTTGAGTTTACAAGTTGTGATAATTTCACTTTAAGTACACAAGCCAGACGTGCTTTTTGCCATATTTCAGTCATGTTAAGTGTACATCTCATTTGCAGCTTTTAATTGAATTGACCAATAAGTAAAACAAATTTATGAAAGTATTTTTGAATTTTAAATGGTTTGGAATTAATATCTAATTAGAGTTTAGTCCAGTATGGTACCTTTCTGCTACTCTCTAATTCCAATATTTATTCTTTTTCCATGGGTGGAGGTGGAGTATATTGGTGATGTGTTCTTTTTTTTTTTTTGGCCAAAGTTGCAATTTGGTGGTGGTAGTGGAATTTTATAGTCTGCAAGTGGAATGGTGAATAGTTGGCTAAGCTTTTCCAATATTTTGCCCTTGCAGCTTACACATGGAATACTTGGTTTCACAATGGGTGCTTTATGGAGGTATTCTAGTGCTTGCCCTTATATATGTTCATTTCAGCTTTTCACATAATGAATGAATTTGAATGACATTTTATGTGGTTTTACTGTATGTGTTATAAATGCCTTTTTTTATTTAATGAAATATATTAAAAGAGAAAAGGATTTTCAGATTCTCATGCATTTAAATCAATTAATAACCGGTTTCTTCGTCTATCTGGTTTTATGTCTTCTCAGGTTGGGAGCTAATTGGAGTGTCTCAATTTGCTTGTGCACAATTGTATTGCCTTCTCCCTTATGCACATTCTTTCTCATTAGAAGCACTTATGCTGAACTGCCATGGTTAACAATCTTTTCAAATTTGCAGGCTCGATCAATGGGTGCCATGGGCTATGTCTTTACAACCTCTTTCCTAATAAGAGAAAACATACTGGCTTTGGTAGTCATTTATCCCTTTTTATTCAAACCTTTATACTTACTTCAGTACCAGAAATTCACATTCATAGTTTTTCCATATGCTTGCAGATCACCATAAACATCCATGCTTCTCTGTCGTACGTTTTTGCTGCCATTGGCATCAATGTGGTTCCATCAATGAACTTCATATATTCCTTATTTGGGATTTTGGTACATTTGACCTACCTCTATACCCTCTTAATTTCCTTTTCTGTTGGGTGCTTGAAGACTTACCGTTATTATGATAATTCAACAGGTTTTACTCAATAGTGCCTCCTTTGTGTTCTTGCTGCACCTCTTGTATTCAGTGTTCCTTACCAGAATGGGGATGAAGGCTTCATTGAGATTGCCAAGATGGTTGGAGAAGGCTATATAATGGTAACTTAAGCAGCCTGCTGTCTCTAAGTTATGTAAATTACTTGTTTTGTTAAATCTGACAGCCTTTTTCCTGCTTTCATTTTAAGTTATTCTGCTAATTCAACAGGCTTTGCTGAATATTGCCTCCTCTGTGTTCCTGCTACACCCCCTCGTATTCAGTGGTACCACCAAGTGGGCATGAAAACTTCATTGAGATTGCCAAGATGGTTGGGGAAGGCCATATATTGAATGGTAACTTAAGCAACCTGCTGCTTGTAATTTATGTAAATTACATTTTTTGCATCCTCATAACATTCATCAGTTATAGTTAGGAGATGACATTATTATTTAATTGGTATATCTTCATAGTGATTTGATCTTCTTGCGAAATGGTGAATGGAATTGTCATTTTCTGTAGCTGTGTTTTTTCTTGTTTACTTTGAGCCTAACCTCTTATGATTGACAAGTGCAAACATCTTATCCTTCAAGTAAAATGTTTGTCTCCTCTAGTACACTAGGTAGTCTTCAAAGTGGAAGGAAAAGCTGGACAATAGGTCCAGAATCAGAATCAGAAGATGAAGTGTAATAAATAGAAGAAGATGAGGGACAGTTAAGAGTTGGCCTTGGCCACTTGCAAAACGCATAAACCTGTTTGATAAAAACTTTGACGGAACATGTTCTGGGGAATGACTGTAAATAGATCCCTTCCAAGAATAAATTCTGAAACTTTACTCAGTACTGGCTAAGCTTTATACATCTTGAATTATTTCTGTTGTTTTCTCATTTGGCTTTTTCCTGCTTAGGCTTCTTGATTGACAAATGCTTTTCTTTTCTCCCATTGTCCTTTCTACCTCTTTTGTCCATAGCATTTTATTTTCATACAATGCATGTTCAACCATTTTTGGTGGGTCTGAATAATTATTAATACTAGCTTTCAACCCAAATGGTAAAACAGTGTAGGAGGATTATAATCAATTCAGACCTTTGAGTTATAATGGGGCAGATGGCCAGTTCTAGACTGAAGTGGTGAGAGTGCTGTTATTCTCTTTTAAACAAAAAAAAAATTGCAGCCTCTATGCAAAGTCAGATTAGCTTTGTGAGGCTTGAGCCCCATGATGAGGCCCAACCTAAGGCACTCACCCCACTCCATGGACAAATGCAAGAATTGTGATGTGTGCATTGATGTTAAAAAGCACTTTGATGCTAGAATTGACCTAACCCTATATTTATTTATTAATTATTTTGAGGAGTTGTCCTTCTTCCTCTTTGAAAATGCAAGAATTGCCAGTTGGGGTTGGGAGACTGGGGACATAGTCTGAAGAATGGTGCTCATTGATCTCTGTGCAAGCTTAATCTAAAGCTGAATCACTGAACCCGTAAAACAAAGATAAGATAAACAATTGACAACCTCACAACTTGCAAACCCATTCACTAAAGTAAAAAATTTGCATTGAACAAAGGGACATACGGCTTCAACCCCTCCAAAGGAAGAATCAGGAATTTATCAATGTCACTGATTCTGGGCATGAAACATAGGGAAAATTATGGTTCTTTGTTTTTGCTTTGATAATGAATAATGACTTAGCTATTAAGCACTTTTGGAAATGTCCATTTTAGTGTCAAACTTGTTCGATTGTTAACCAAGTGAGCTGCCCACCCCCATTGGCCTACCTAGGCTGGCTGCCATGGATATTTTTCTTCTTTTTTCCCTTTTTTTTTTTATATAGATGAAGAACCTGAAAGTGATTCGTTCTGTTCAAAACAAAGTCCACGACACTGTCTCCCATTTGCCTCCAGAAAAACCAGGGTAAGTAACCTGAAAGCATTGAAAATTCCAATCTCAAACCTGCTTTTTGACCCTGTTAGGGAACTCATCTCACAGTGGTTAAAGAATAAGCAAAAAGTTAAACAAAGTATATGCTTTATTGAAGTAATATAGGGCCGACAATTTACATTTTCATAACTTAATCGTGTCTCGTAAAAAAATTATTAATAGTTATACGAGTAAGAATGAATACCACACAATTTATTAATTTAAATTCATTAAATTTTATATTATATTTCTGTCATATACAAAATTATTAAATTTAAAATAATTTCTATAAAGATATTATGAGAAAGTAATTCTTTTTAATTTTATTTTTGAATTTGAAGAAAGATATTTGAACCTTCTTAAAAAGTAAAAAATTATACATAAATTAATATATTAAATATTTATTTTTTTTTAAAAAAAAATTATTATTTAGGAATATGATTCTCTTATATAAAAAAAGAAACTTTTATATTATTCCGTTTAATAAAGTGATAACGTAAAAAGTTCAATACTATATTATTCCACTAAATAAAGTACTTTGCTACTTCTCAATTAAATGATTTCCACTTTCCACGTGAACATTCCTCATTTTACAGTAAAACTTTTGCACCATAAATGGTTTTAATTAATGAAATTGATTTTCCCTATAGCCAAAAATATAAACATGAATCATTAATATATAAGGCATTGATTTGTCTTGTAAATAAAAAATTAGTTATTAATTTTTTAATATTAATTAAAAGGGTAACACTTTATTATTATTTGATTTAATGTTAAATATAATAAAAAATTCAAATTTAATTTTTTTAATTAAAATATTTTAGGAATAAAGCAACATAAATATTGAAAAAAAAAGGACAAGAAAATAAATAATTCCCTTTGATTCGCTTCTCTGTTTTTTTCCCCCCTTATTTTTCTCTTTTGACGTTTGAAGTAGTATAAAAACTGTGCTTTTACCCTCTGTTACTGCTTCGTTTGTTTTAAGGGCGGGAGAGGAAATTGTTTTGCCTTACTTGATTTGATTGACACTCCTTGGCAAGTTGCGATCTCTCTTGATCTTTGCTTCAAACAGGTATAAACAAAACTCTTTCTTTTTTTTCTTCTCCTTTCTTTGTTCTGTTTTCGTTGCCTGCTTTTAAGCTTCAGATCTGCTTCAAGTTTCATTTTATGGTCATTTTGTTCCATAATTTCAATTCAAAATCCATTTTTTGTTGCAAGATTTGGACTAACCCGTCTCTTTATATCTCGTTTCTTTTTTTTCTTTTCTTCAACTTTCTGTTAGTAAAGGAAATGAAATCTTTATGCGGTCTCTGTATCCAAAATTCTTGGAATCTTAAGAATATGGTTTTAAAAAGCAAATCGTTTTGGTCAAAAATCGACATGGGTATTTCTTTAAATTTATCTCATTGAAGTTTTCAACTGTTTCTCCTAAATTCCTCGTTGGGTTTTCGTGTTTTTCTTGTTTTGAGGCATCTATCAATACCTGATTGCTTGGATTACTGAAATCACATGGTTTTTCTGTTCAGTATTAGCAGGTCTTAGAAATTTTGTGAAAAAGGAAGAATGGGCTATATAGGGGCACATGGAGTAGCAGCTTTGCATAGATACAAATACAGTGGTGTGGATCACTCTTACCTTGCTAAATATGTATTGCAACCCTTTTGGAGCCGCTTTGTCAACTTCTTTCCTCTTTGGATGCCGTGAGTTCTTCACCTTTTCTTGCTTTGACTATCCATACTTTTATTTGATGCTTGTTTTTGTCAGCTTTTGGCGTAAAAAGTGCTTCTGTTTGTACCTGTATGATAGTTACTACTCTGTTGCATATGCAGTTGGATTGTGCTATTTGATATAGTATTAAGCTTAGAGGAAGGGAATGAAATTATCTCTGTTTTAAAGTTCAAGTTTTATCATGATCACGTGCTTCAATTGAACGTTTAAGTGTTTTCCCTTTTTGTGATATTTGCTGGCACTAACGTATATCTGTTTGTACATGTGTATGCTTCTGGCTTGGCATATTTTACAGACCAAACATGGTATGTGATGCTTACTACTCTAAATTACAATTTCAATTAACATATATACATATATATGCACCCATGGAAAATATTTTCGTATGTATGCATATTTATATGTACATGCATGCATTACTCTTCTTATTTGATTACTAATTTGTTATGCTTTTGTTTTTCAAGATAACACTTACAGGGTTTATGTTCTTGGTTACATCTGCACTGCTTGGCTATGTAAGTGGGAAACCCTCTCACTACTTAATTTCTTCGATGCCATATTTATTTTGATTTCTGAATCTTAATGGTCAAACCTTTTTTTGACTCAAGATGTTATCACTTGTCTGGAAGTTTTAGTATTATTTTCTGCAACTTCTATTTCATTAAATGTCTACAGCATCGTGGAAAAACCCTTGTGATGATCTTTAGTTTCAATTTATGTCAATCAATGAACATCTTCTAACTTTCTGACTTAAGGAGATGGGATTGTGTGTGGTCTATCTTCTATAATTTCTATTCTAGTCATTTCCTGATGATGTGGTTGGATTGGATTTTGTGTGCATTTGATTTGATTGATAAGCTCAAATTCATTTATGAAATCTGATAGTTTTTGTAATCATGGTGTTT